>NC_092086.1:39487947-39748555 GCF_045679555.1 Salvelinus alpinus | reverse complement strand
ATAGGATGCTTTAGACTAGGTCCTGTGAGAGGCTCTCAGTCACGTTCGTAACTTGACTATGTCTCGAGCAGCCAGATAGTGAGAGAAAGAGAGAGAGAGTCCTCTTCAGCATCTGCCACAGAGGGCTCTGTGTGTTTTGGAGTGGGGCCAAGATGCAGCTGGGCACAGAGTTTTTCTTTAACAGGAACGAGTAAGAGCACAGTTCTTTCCAAAGTCTGTATATTGAGTGCTCTGGGCCGTCTGCCACACTCTGAACAAGCATTAGCAGCTATGGTTTATGGGAATTAAGGGCTCTCATGGTACAAAGATGGCTGCAAATACTCCCGTAATTTACAAAGATTGTAGCAAATACTGCCTTGGACTTCCCCTTACTTGGCAGTAGGCATCTTGCTTCAGAAGACTAACATCCCCCCACAACACACATATTAGTGTGTGTGTGTTTTTAAACCCATTACATAATTTTTCAGAAATAGCACCCAGGTTTTCTGCTTGAGCAACGAGAGGCAATGGGGGAGTATGGGGAGGGGCAGTATGGCATCCAAAGTGCAGATTCCCCATCAAAGGGAAGAAATTCTCTGGAAA
This sequence comes from Salvelinus alpinus, assembly GCF_045679555.1. Classification (NCBI taxonomy): domain Eukaryota; kingdom Metazoa; phylum Chordata; class Actinopteri; order Salmoniformes; family Salmonidae; genus Salvelinus; species Salvelinus alpinus. Next base: position 39,747,973 of record NC_092086.1, on the reverse strand, counting down.
AAGTTTAATTTGCTGGATAAATGATTAATTAAGTCGTTAGCCGTACTCCCCAGTTCCAGAAGTTATACTAATTTCCTGAGCATTCTGTTATTGTAAGCCAGTGCATGGGGCAGATAATATTTAACAAAGGTCAGCAGGTCACTCATCTATTTAGACTAGTTGGGGGGAGGGGCAGTGTTGAGCTCCTGGTAAGGCTGAATGCAAGGGTACGCAAGCTAATATATTTGATGGAACAGGACTGAATGTGTACTGCCATGTCAATCCTGTCCCCCTCATGCGCCATTTCAGAACTCCATCCGGCACAACCTGTCTCTGAACAAGTGTTTCATCAAGGTTCCACGGCAGAAGGACGAGCCAGGGAAGGGGGGCTTCTGGAAGATCGATCCCCAGTACGCAGAGCGCCTCCTCAACGGGGCCTACAAGAAGAGGCGGATGCCCCCTGTCCAGATCAATCCTGCCCTGCAGAACAGGCTTAGGGCCAACCCCCAGCCACTGCCCAGGGGCCTCTGTAACCCCACAGGCAGCCAGAGTGGGCTATGTGTCAATCCAGAGGCTCAGCAGCTCCTCAGAGAGTTTGAAGAGGCCACTGGAGCCGACCAGAACTGGGACCCCTGTCTGGCCGAAGGCACCATGCTGGGGGCATGGCCCATGAGAAAGGGAGGCCCTGGACACAAGAGGAAACACCCACTGGGCTCCAGGACTGCCGTGGTCAAAGTCCCCCGGCGCTCCAGCTCTCCTTTACTGTCTGTGGAGGAGTATAGGGAACTGGGCTCCCTAAAAGGGAACTTTGACTGGGACGCCCTCCTGGATTCTGCGCTGAGCGGGGAGCTGAGTCTGGACGGAGGGGGTCCACTGAGCCCCATCCCACAGGAGGAGGACCTGATGGTGCGGGGCACCCACATCTGCCCCCTGGAGGCCCCCGCGGGGACAGCAGACAGCAGCCACATGCTGGCGGAGACCAAGAGGAGCAGCGGAGCAGACTTTGAGGAGACGTTCCTGGCCACAGCATTCCTGCAGAGCCCCTGGCCAGAGGAAGAGGAGCAGGGACCTACCAACTTCCTGTGCAGCTCCACAGTCAACCTGGAGCAGCTCTTTGACCTGGGAGATTCCCTCGGAGGGGACCTCAGCAGTAAGATAGAGTATCTTCTCTAAAGACATGTTCTCCAATTCTTTGGCCTCCAAGACTCTTTGACTATACTGTGATGATGACACTACTAGATTATTGTTTAAAAAGAGAGGCACCGCATGAACTAAATGGACCTTTTACACATACATGTTTTTAAGATTTCTAGATTATGTTTTTTGAAATTGGTACAATAATGGATGACATCATTAATGCCTACAGAGCAAAAATGCCACAATGAACTGCAGTATTCCAAACGATTACTGGACAAAATCTATATCAAACCTACTGTTGGGACCATGACATTGGATAATAGACATTATCAATAAGACTTCGCTCACAAAGAGAAACAAAATATTCCTGTCTGAGGACAGGAAAACCACCAATATGTCTTTGTTTACATTCTGAATATATATGTGGTATTGAATGGATTGCAGGTTGACATGGATAGAGGAATTGTAATCCAGGCACAAGGCGAGCAACAGAACATTGGAATCGACATTTTAGAAATGTACATTTATTTAGCATTAGATGAAATTACAAAGTAAGACTTTACAGTGACTGTACTCTTGAAAGTTATGGACAGTTTTGAGATGCAAGGCCAATAGCTAATGATGAGATGAGGTGTGTACAGGGATGCAACGTTTTAGCTGCTTAAGAATAGGTGGTTTAGCATGCTGAATATTTCATAAAGGTTTAGATGAATCCACCTCACAGGGAATACTATTATTTGTTGTGAAGATCTCTTATTATTGTTTAGGAATTAAAATGATCACAATGCTGATGCATACTAAATTCCCAGAGAAGGTTATGGAATGTATGCATCAGACTTCAGGAATTTCGGTCCTGTACTGAATTTTCCACTGAAATGCTGAATGATCTGACTTTTAACGATCTGTGGATGCATTTGGATGAAATTCTGAAACTAGTGTCTATTTAATATTAATATACAATATCTGTAACTGAAGTGAAAGGAATACTATGATGATCAATGAAGAGATATTTGCCAAATTACTACTAATTAGAAGAGTTTTTAGACTTAAAATAGTTTTATGTGTGGGGTTTTCTATAATGACTACTTTCTGAATGCATTCTTTGAATAATGAGCTTTTCACTTTAACTAAATGTATGCAGAACAATTTAAAACAGGTTGTTTTTAGCAAGCTTAGGATTGTCATATTATCAGCAGAGTGTACATTTATATTTAAGAATCATTAATTCAACAAATTTCAGTGAGTTAACCAGTTACAGAGAGCAGTAGAGGACAGATCTGGATGTCGTAAAGACAAGTTAATTCCAATGCAGAATAGCTCAAGGCAAGCTTCTCCTTTGCAAAGGTTTCAGTGGCTTGTCAATGAATACCCGACCTTCAGGTTAGATGTGCAAAGAACAACACTTGGGACCGGAAGACCAACAGTGTTAGAGGCTGGGTTTTTACCAAGGAAAGCTGATGGAGGCCTATTGGTCAACAGAAGGACACAATGCAAAAATGATGACATAAACAAGCAGGAATTACATGAACAAATGTTGAGTTATGAGATACTCTCTTGTTTTGTTTCAAGTCTACCTGGAATTACTTTGTCTTTCCTCTGGTCTTACTAAACCAAATCACACGGTTTCAAGACATGAGTGAATCTTAAAGGTCGACTTATGGCACAAAAAAACGGTCAATTTTCAAACAGAAATGGGGTGTACCTTTGGTGGTTCGTCGAAGTGTCATTCTGGTCATGCATGCTGCGACCAACGTAGACAGTTTGTTAGCTAAGATAGCCACTTTAACTAGCCAGTGACTCCTCCAGTGTGTTGACGTCATTTCACAGGAGTTGTGTTTGGAAAGAAGCTGTAGAGATCGGTAAGAAATGGCCCTTCTGTAGCCAAATATCTTATTCATAAATTGTGGTTGTGTTTTTAAGCATTAAATGACCTAGTATGACGGTGCATTGATCAGTTATACAGTTTAAAGCCGCTATTCTTGCCCAAAGTCGACCTTTAACATGTATATTAAAATGTGCTAATATTCGTTATCTTGCAGAATAACTACTCCTGGTTTATTAGTGTTGTAAATCCACCATGAAGTGTGAAAGTGCAATCAATGTACAGTGAGTGATACTTGGTCTATTTTACATTACATTGAAGGGTAGTAATGCAGTTTACTTAGTCAGACCCAGTTCATGGTTTATTGTGTGGTACGGTATGGATACATTCTGATGGAAGGAAACTCCTCCTTTAAAAAGGAATTAACTACTACGATATTTTGTCAGTTGTGTATTAGCTCTTCCAAAACACTTGTCATCCAAGTTGACCCTATTGGCATCATACCTCAAGATTTTTATTTTATTTTATGGAGATATGCATTCATACTGTTTATTTTTCTGTTTTTCCTTGACAATAAAAAAACCTTCAAACTTGAATGAGTTTACATGAATTTTTGTACATCTGGGTACGGTGCTTTTGAAGATTTCTATCTGTCTTTCCGTCTTTTTCTCTCTGTCTCTATTTTGTGTCTGTACATTCCTGATTCCACCCCATTAGTGTGTCTTCTGTGTGTGTGTGTGTCGGTGTGATTTACGCTTGCCTTTTCCTGCTCATCTCTTCGGGGGTGACTGTGCTCAGGCAGTGGATTGGGGTCTTTCTCTGGCTTTTGTCTGTGCTCAGTCAGACACTTGTCCCCCCCCCAGGGCTCTGCTCTGTGCTCCTCTCACTGGGTCAGTGTGGGGTCTAACAGGAACAAGTGTCCCACGCCTCCATATATCACTATCCTGTCTGTTCTGGACCACACCGTCTCTCTCTACTTCCGAGGATTAGCTAAGTAACACGTTCAGGGAACTATATGAATATTTCCCTGTGGCGTTTTCAAATGAAGCCCGGTGTATAGCTAGCGTGTCATGGTGTCAAAGACTGGGACTGTCTTTACCACACAAATGCCTCATGAGGTAATCAGGAAAAAGTTGGAGCACACAGGTGAGAAATCCTATACCTCTGTATGGTGGACTGGACACCCAACCCTCCACGGGAAGGGTACGGTTCTCCATCTCCATCCGTGGAGCTCTCTGCTTGGGAAAGGAGAGCTGACAGTCTGAGCCTTCTCCCCCAGCCCAGCTCCACAGAGGTCCCCTGGACAGCAGTTATTACATGGTACAGTTGTCTGTCCAGGTGGAGTGCAGGGTTCATAATTATAATGTGGCAGGCTGGTTAGATGAGAGGCTGTTGGTAACATGATGCAGCCATTCTTCCCCAACACTGCTGATGGCTGCAGGTAAGGAGAGCTCCCTGGTGAAACGCTAACCCTCCCCGGCACTCGCTCGCTTGTCCCAACCCAGGAACGCTCCAAACTGAAAGTGCAAAAAGGCAACAACAGGAAAATGTGAATACCCAGTTATACATTACTCTGTCAAGGGACAGCAAAGTCAGACGTATCTTAGAGGTGTAAAGAGATACATGTGCAAAGCTTCCATTTGTTTTATGTGATAAGCAAAAATGTAGTGAAAAACAAGTAGGAAAAGGAGAAGATCTTTTTTTGAAATTAAAAAGAAACATCCAGCTAGTTTAACAAGAGGACCTGACCCAGGAGGTCACAAACTGAAGAACATATCAGCCACTAGAACAAGGGCACCAGGGTGTTGCCCTCACAATGTATTTCTCCCCGTTGCCCCCACAACTCCATTGGTATTCAACCAGGCTGTGTACTGCAAAGGAGGGAGCGAGCCGCTGATGGCTTGGGCAGCTCTACTCGTGAGTTCAGCTTATCCATCGGTTCCAGAAAAGAGGGAAAAAGTGTTAAGAAGAGAGGGGGAATACATCTTTTTTATCACACGGCCAATGAAAGGCTGGTCTCCTGGGTAACTGCTGGTGCCATTGTTATGTAGACTGGAGGGAGAATGGGAGAGTGTATGTTACTGGTCCCGGCAAGGCTCATGGAGGGGTTGATTAGGGTTGCGGACGGATGGCGTGGAAAGAGAGGGAGGTGGACAGCCCGCTCAGATTTATTATAGTGGCGGTGTAAGTCTTTGTAAAAGTGCACTTACCTTACTAAAGTGAACCTCTACTCACACCCCCCTTCTGGGTGGGGAGGAGGTGGATTCACAGGGTCTGCCTTAAAACACTGCACTGTCTTGTTCGTTTTCCCCCTTTAATACCCTGCCAGGGTATACTATGTATTGGAATAAGCCTCTTATGTTGTTCAGTCAAGTGAATGTCCTAGATATAGTGCTCTGAATGGCCAATCATATGGGTAAAATAGATGCACTGTGCCATACACAGCCCTGACAAGATAAGTGGATCACTACAGACCACTTTGCTATTTACCGTATGTTGCTTGTTTTTCATCTCTGTTCAGTGGGTGTGTGGAGGCGGAAGTAAAAATGTGCCTTATCACATTTTCACTATGGTGCCTGAAAAATCAACAAGGTTACCACACACCATAAAACACATCAGAAAAGCCCTTATGTTTTATGGTGTGCTTTTGTGTTGATTTTACTATGCTCTGAAACAACCTCTAGAAACACATGTTTCAGTACAGGTTCACTGCTGTGAAATGATACAAAATACTGGTAAAATAGGAATATGTCAAAGGTCAAATAGAATCAAAGTCAATATTAGGCTGATGCCATATGTGTTTGATATGTTGAGGTCAGGCGAACGCTGTGGACCATTGTGAAAGGGATGTGTGGTGGTGAGTGTATATTTGGTGTGACAGTGTGTGTTTGTGTTCTCTTCTGCTGCAGCAGTGTGGGTCGATGTCTCTTTGTCAGTGAGACACAGGCAGAGGGGTAATCTGACATCCATCAGCGGCTTAGTGAGCAATACACACAGTGTGTAACCACAGGGAAACAATACCCAGGGAAACAGTGGGAGGGCCCAGCATTCATTACACAAGGCTGGGGAAGATATTTTGTAGGTGTTGAAGAAGACAGAGACAGCAAATGATTGCAGTGACAAGGACATTTCTGGGGTTTTGCAGTAAACTTGAACTTTTTCCCCTATTGCTGAGAGAGGATGTTCCTAAGGGAGTTATCTTTCATAGAGGTTACTAAAAGAGGTTACTAAAACGAGACAGTCAGTTTAAGGGTGCCACGTTTTGCTGTTAGGAAGAGGGAACCAGTCGGATGTACTAAAATGAAGGTGGCTCAAAGTGTATTTGTATTTATTATGGATCCTCATTAGATGTTGCCATGGCAGCAGCTACTCTTCCTGGGGTCCAGCAAAATTAAGGCAGTTATATATAATTTTCAAAACATTACATTACATTTCACAACACATTTCACAACATATTAAGTGTGTGCCCTCAGGCCACTACTCTACTACCACATTCAGTGGGGAGAACAAGTATTTGATACACTGACGATTTTGCAGGTTTTCCTAGCATATAGAGGTCTGTAATTTTTATCATAGGTACACTTCAACTGTGAGAGACGGAATCTAAAACAAAAATCCAGAAAATCACATTGTATGATTTTTAAGTAATTGATTTGCATGACATAAGTATTTGATCACCTACCAACCAGTAAGAATTCCGGCTCTCACAGACCTGTTAGTTTTTCTTTAAGAAGCCCTCCTGTTCTCCACTCATTACCTGTATTAACTGCACCTGTTTGAACTCGTTACCTGTATAAAAGACACCTGTCCACACACTCAATCAAACAGACTCCAACCTCTCCACAATGGCCAAGACCAGAGAGCTGTGTAAGGACATCAGGGATAAAATTGTAGACCTGCACAAGGCTGGGATGGGCTACAGGACAATAGACAAGCAGCTTGGTGAGAAAGCTACAAATGTTGGCGCAATTATTAGAAAATGGAAGAAGTTCAAGATGACGGTCAATCACCCTCGGTATGGGGCTCCATGCAAGATCTCACCTCGTGGGGCATCAATGATCATGAGGAAGGTGAGGGATCAGCCCAGAACTACACGGCAGGACCTGGTCAATGACCTGAAGAGAGCTGGGACCACAGTCTCAAAGAAAACCATTAGTAACACACTACGCCGTCATGGATTAAAATCCTGCAGCGCACGCAAGGTCCCCCTGCTCAAGCCAGCGCATGTCCAGGCCCGTCTGAAGTTTGCCAATGACCATCTGGATGATCCAGATGAGGAATGGGAGAAGATCATGTGGTCTGATGAGACAAAAATAGAGCTTTTTGGTCTAAACTCCACTCGCCGTGTTTGGAGGAAGAAGAAGGATGAGTACAACCCCAAAAACACCATCCCAACCGTGAAGCATGGAGGTGGAAACATCATTCTTTGGGGATGCTTTTCTGCAAAGGGGACAGGACGACTGCACCGTATTGAGGGGAGGATGGATGGGGCCATGTATCGCGAGATCTTGGCCAACAACCTCCTTCCCTCAGTAAGAGCATTGAAGATGGGTCGTGGCTGGGTCTTCCAGCATGACAACGACCCGAAACACACAGCCAGGGCAACTAAGGAGTGGCTCCGTAAGAAGCATCTCAAGGTCCTGGAGTGGCCTAGCCAGTCTCCAGACCTGAACCCAATAGAAAATCTTTGGAGGGAGCTGAAAGTCCGTATTGCCCAGCGATAGCCCCGAAACCTGAAGGATCTGGAGAAGGTCTGTATGGAGGAGTGGGCCAAAATCCCTGCTGCAGTGTGTGCAAACCTGGTCAAGAACTACAGGAAATGTATGATCTCTGTAATTGCAAACAAAGGTTGCTGTACCAAATATTAAGTTCTGCTTTTCTGATGTATCAAATACTTATGTCATGCAATAAAATGAAAATTAATTACTTAAAAATCATACAATGTGATTTTCTGGATTTTTGTTTTAGATTCCGTCTCTCACAGTTGAAGTGTACCTATGATAAAAATTACAGACCTCTACATGCTTTGTAAGTAGGAAAACCTGCAAAATCGGCAGTGTATCAAATACTTCTTCTCCCCACTGTATCTACAACACAAAATCCATGTGTACGTGTGTGTACAGTGCGTATGTTATGTGGGTGTGTATGCATGTGTCTGTGCCTGTGTGTGTGTTTCTTCACAGTCCCCGCTGTTCCATAAGGTGTATTTTTATCCGTTTTTTCAATCGCATTTTACTGCTTGCATGAGTTACTTGATGTGGAATAGAGTTCCATGTAGTCATGGCTCTATGTAGTACTGGGACAGACCTCTTCCCATCTTAGCTACTGTTACATCAATATGTTTTGACCACGACAGTTTACAATCCAGGATTACTGCAAGCAGTTTAGTCTCCTCAACTTCCACATTATTCATTACAATATTTAGTTGAGATTTAGGGTTTAGGGAATGATTTGTCCCAAATACAATGCTTTACATTTTTGAAATGTTTAGGACTAGCTTATTTCTTGACACCCATTCTGAAACTGACTGCAGCTCTTTGTTAAGTGTTGCAGTGATTTCACTTGCTGTGGTAGCCTACGTGTATAGTGTTGAGTCATCAGCATACATAGACACACAGGCTTTACACAGAGCCAGTGGCAGGTCATTAGTAAAGATTGAAAAAAGAAAGGGGCCTAGACAGCTGCCCTGGGGAATGCCTGACTCTACCTGGATTATGTTGGAAAGGCTTTCATTAAAGAACACCCTCTGTGTTTTGTTAGACAGGTAACTCTCGATCCACAATATAGTAGGGGATGTAAAGCCATAACACATACGTTTTTCCAGCAGAATATTATGATTGATAATGTCTAAAGCTGCACTGAAGCCTAACAAAACAGCTCCCACAACTTTTTTTTTACTAGAGAGACCTAAGACAACAACATAGCAAGGCAGCAACACATGACAACACAGCATAGTAGCAGCACAACATGACCACAACATGGTAGCCGCACATAACATGGTACATTAGCTAAGTCATTTGTGTAAGTTCCGTACATGTTGAATGCCCTTCTCAATAAGTGTGCTGAAAATCTGTTGTTAATTTGTTTACTGTGAAATAGCATTGTATCTGGTCAAACACCATTTTCCCCAAAAGTTTACTAAGGGTTGGTAACAGGCTGATTGGTTGGCTGATGATTTTTGCTTCCCTCCAGGCCTAAGGGGGCACACTTTCCTGTAGGCTTAGATTGAAGAGATGGCAAATAGGTGTGGCAATATCGTTCGCTATCATCCTCAGTAATTTTCCATCCAAGTTGTCAGACCCAGGTGGCTTGTCATTGTTGATAGACAACAATATTATTTTCACCTCTTCCACACTCACTTTACGGAATTCAAAATTACACCTGTCTTTCATAATTTGGTCAGTAATGCATGGATGTGTAGGTTCAGAATTTGTTGTTGCCATGTCATGCCTAAGTTTGCTAATCTTTCCAATGAAAAATCATTAAGGTAGTTTGCAATATCAGTGGGTTTTGTGATGAATGAGCCATCTGATTTAATGAATGATGGAGCAGTTTGCCTTTTTGCCCAAAATGTCATTTAAGGTGCTCCAAAGATTTTTTACTATCATTCTTTATATAATTTATCTTTGTTTCATAGTACAGTTTCTTCTTCTTTGGTTCAGTTTAGGTCACATGATTTCTCAATTTACAGTACGTTTGCCAATCGGCTGTGCAGCCAGACTTATTTGCCATTCCTTTTGCCTCAACCCTCTCAACCATAAAATGTTTCAATTCCTCATCAATCCACAGGGATTTAACAGTTTTATAGTCATACTTATTAGTAACCGGGTGGATGCTTATTAGTAACTGGAATAAGCAATTTCATAAATGTGTCAAGTGCAGCACCTAGTTGCTCCACATTACACACCACATTTTCAACATTGGAATAACTATAAAACTTATTGTATGACCTCTTATACACTATATTAGGCCCAGCATTTGGAACTTTGTTTTTCCTAGATACTGTATGGCTACTATAAAGTGTATAAATGAATAATGTTAATAAACAAATGAAATTGCAATTAAAGTTCTGCATTAGGGTTAGCTGTACTAATCATTTTATAAATGTGCACCTGTCAAGAAGTGTTCCCTACTCAGACATAAGTGTTATGTGTCATGGTTCCTGTGTTTCCTAATTAGCATGTATGTTACGCTGTCCAGGTAACAGGCAGCAAGGTGAGTCACTCCAGAGAGAGAACAATAGTCCCAGAGATCTAGTCCCTCTGAAGCCGCTTAAAGCAGAATCAGTCTCAGTTTACACCTCTGTGTTCAACATCTCACATCATCGTTGTTCCCCCTTAACAAGGAAGAAATGCATCTGATCATATGACACGATGTGGCAAAAAATATACAGTGTAATGTTGGAGGAATTAATGAATTGGTTGTAGCAGTGGAAGCTAAAGTGTGGGCACTCTATGGATTTCCCAGCAGGCCTTGGTGATAAACTAAGGCTTGCTAAACTAAAGCACCCTGTCGGCCCTGAGCAGGTGACGCAGGGAGACGGCGAAGCCATTGTGGAGACAGACAATACAACAGCAGCGATGCACACCGTGGCCACATACCTCTGGAGGAAGTGACCAGGTCAACTGACACCTGATCATGCCGTACCCTAGAGAGAGCTCCTCAGACTGTCCCTCCCTTGGGGGGTGGAGGGGAGGGACATTTACTGAGAGGAACAAAAAACAAACATAAACAAGGACCATGGCAGCTGGGGGCAGGCTGAGCCGTATGCGTTCCTGGCAGCCGTGGCCGACCTTGGCCGGGCAAGCCCAGACCTGCCTCTCAATGCTGGTTGGGAGAGGCACCAAGCCGCTTGCAGGACTTGGCCTGACTCAATGAGAAAAGAAAATAACACTCTGGGCAAACAAGAGCATAGTAAGCTCTTTCCACCTCACCCCGTTTTTTATTGATTATTTTATTTATTTATTTCTCAACACTCATCGGATTCCAGCAAACGGCTTGGCTACTGCCCCCCTTTGCTTTTTACTACAGAGGATACTTTCTTTTTCTCTTATTCTACTCTTACTCACTCCTTTCCAGACTTTAATTTGATTTCTTTATTTCTTTGTTTTTCACAGTGGAGATGAGGCTTTGAAACGTTGCTGTTTTACATATCTTAGGGGCTCCCCTCAATAGGTGAGCTGCCGTGGCGACAAAAGCCATAAAAGCCCCCCAGGCCTGGTCGAAGCGTAGGACCCCCTCACTGCTTGGCTCAGCCAGAGCTTTCTCTCAGCACCCCTCCACGGCTCTGTCCCTCCATTCATTGGTGTTGCCTCTCACCCCCAGCAAAGAGCACGGCGGTTTGCATCGGGTGCATCCACTAAATGATTTGATCGGAGGAGACGTGGGATGGAGTGAAACAGAGACCTCCCTGGTCATTTCCCACACCACATTACAGGCCTCAGTGTGAATGTCTGGGTCTTCCTCTCCCTTTTCATCTGTCTCTCACTTTCTACCTCTCCGTTTTCCTCTCTCCGTTCTCCTCTCTCTGTCTAGGGGTGAAGGTAGATGTAATTTCTTACCGAAATACATCAAAGGGCTCCTTTACTAGGCTACCCGTGCACATTCACCCACTCGCAACATATTTCCAGCCTCCAAACAGTTGTGAATGGAAAGAGACATCTGTTCCACAAAACACCACAAAGTGTAATGACATTTTGGTGATTGTCATTAGGCCAGAATTTATGCATCCACTGCTGTCCTTGCATGTTTCAGTGTCGGCCATTCATCTCTGCCTTGGCAAAATGTCAATATTCTTGTCGAACCACATCGCATTTTTGAGCATAGGCCATACCACCCGTTTTGAAGTCCATTCGTTCATTTTTCATGCCTCTGACATATGGTAGCCTAATGATAAATCATGGTGTAATAGCTTAGTTTTCTTGACATTTTGTTTTAATTATTGTGATAGGGTCATGTATTTTGCCGGGACGCAGTACCGGACTGTACCGCCTTACTTTCAACCGTCTTCCTCGCCCTCTCTATCTCCCACCCTCACTCTCTCTCTTCTCATCTCTGCCATCACTCATTTGCAGTGTGGGGTGTTAATGGGACTAGGTTGATTTGTGTGTGATGATGGGAATGCTTTATTACCTTACCGGTCAGAGCTTGTCAGGATTTCACATTCTTTTTTGTGCAGAATTATAGGATGTGTGTGTACTGTTCAAAACAGGTCAGAGGATACAAAATGAAGCATAACATAGGCCTACGTTTACTTTTAACTGCTGGCTTTAAGGTCATTAGTCAGTTGACAAATGGTGGTTGGCTTGATGTGTCAGCTGTGTAAAGGAGTTGATCAAACATTCAAACTGTGTGTGTTTGCGTGTGTCAGAATGCCGTTGCTACACCTGACTGGCTGCGGTAGATCGGATCTGGCCAGCCACCTCTTGCTGCTGTCTTTACAGCTTGGCCATGGGAGGGGCCAGGGTGTTTGCGTGGGTGATCTTTAGCCTCCTGTCAGGGATCAGACAAACACTTATTAACTGAGAGGAATGCAAACAAGCGAGAGCTAGAACACAGGACAAGACAGGGATGGAGGAGTAGGAGGGGTGCCCCCATCTTGTAAACTCCCCACATATCTGGATTCATCCAGAACATTCTAGAACAATGGAGTTCCACTGGGGGAGTAGGTCCTAGAACACTGTGACCTTTTATATGTTACAGAATACAACATATTACACAGCATGTTGCTCTTACATAGTTTTAGTAAGTTGCATTTGTACTCTTTTCTGTTACTCAGGTTAAAAGCATCTAATAATTGAATCCATGTTATCACCTGACACAACTTAATTTATAAGGCCACGAAGGTACTGTTCTCTTGTTGCAAGGTACCCTGTAGACTGTTGTGAGAGGTGTGAGGGATTATTGCCACCTGTTTTTTCTCTACATCCCTATAGTCACCATGTTATAACTTGTGAAAGTGGCTTGGGACTAGAGCAGGGAGGAAGGGCCATGGGTCATCCCCTTGTCACACTGAGAGGGTGCCAATGCTAGTGCACTGAAACTGAAGACAAATGACAACAGATTTAACAGATTAGTGCCAGAGGACCCACAGCACTTGGATGAGACTGAGCGTGATGCTGAGGATGTGAGGTGTTAGACCCTCTCTGTGGTGTGCCTTTGTTTGCTAATGGTTTAGAGCTAGGTAGTCAGTTTTACCACTGCCCTCAAGATCTGTTTGCAAACAATCCTGATTGCTGGATATGTGTAGCCTATAAACAGACATCCTGAACTTTTCTTTAGTTTGAATGTGAACGTATGTTTTGGTGGACGGTAGTGGGGTTGGTACATTTGGTTTAGTATTTCATTGCAGGGGGCTGGATTATTTCCTACATTCTACTTGTTACATCTCCACAATTTTATTTGACTGGTAACTCAAGTAAATTAAATGTAAAAGGCCCAATGTACCATACCATAGTAAATACTGGATGCTGACTTTGTGTAAATTCCTCTGTCTGTATTTTGTCGTCACATTTGTCTATTGCTGGCAGCACCACATCAATAAGTCAAATTCCTGGTATGTTTAAATGGACTTGGTGAATAGAAGCGATTCTGATCCTAAAGAACTGTAGTCTTCAATCTAAAATTCTACTTCTCTACACTGAGAGCTATAACTTTGCAAGCAATAAGGATGCTCTTTTAGTGTGACCTCTGGCAGTCAGCCCCTCAGTGTTACAGTTACTGGGGTCCTTAGGGCGTGTTTTGCAAGTCAACAATCCACACAAAGCAGGAATACCCTGCTCTGGCCGATTGAGAATGCAAAGGCCCAATTCAGTGTGTTAAACAGCAGATTAAAGAGTCAGACCAACTGAAAGGCCACAGCGCAACCCCAGACCCAGGAGTTAAGGACCCATGAATAACATGTGGAGACTCACACACAAAGGTACTGTGTCACTAACAGCAGAGACGGGAATGTTGACATCATGTCTCGCACAGGAATACGTCAAGGTGTAAAACATGCTATGCCACTGTTGACTAAAACCTTTTATTACATGTTTGAAATACTGTGCGTATGTCCACAAATATCTATACATGCAGCTCATTGTTGAGGATTTTTTATTTTACTCCAGAGTACAGATGTGATAGCAGCATTACGGAGCTTTAATAATCTGATACATATTGTTATATCCGAAGTCTTTCCGCATGGGTGGTCTAGTTAGGCTAGAAGACACAGCATTGTCAGCTCTGGTAGTGGTCACCATGGAGATGGGCTAGACTTGGGGAGCTATCCGGCTTACTGGAAACATGGTTTATTGTTGACTTTCAGGGAAGGGGAGGGGGTCTGCTTGTGGGGTGAGGGTTGGGAGGGGAGCATGGTCTCTTACTTCCTGGTAGTATGGACGTTTGCTCAGCGGGGCATTCTCTCATTGTCCATGCATCTAAATGCATCTCTCTCACCTCTCAGGTCAGGTGTGATGACTCGTGGCCAGGCCTGTCAAAGGGCAAGTCGTAAGGATGTTGCACATATAATACATGCACCCTTCCAAGAGCCCTTTCATTCACAACATTAGTCAACTATTTATATTACAAAGTGAGAAAATCTAAATATGATAAAAATGCAGAGAAGGCATTTATCAATATTAATAAAAATAAGGTTATCACATATGAATGACATTCCAGTGGTACTATGGCGCAATAAGATTGTGTTTAACACTTGTCTATTTAGACTTCCGACTTCCGGCGCCGGAAAGAGATGGCTGCCTCGCTTCGCGTTCCTTGGAAAATATGCAGTATTTTGTTTTTTTACGTGTTATTTCTTACATCGGTACCCCGGGTAATCTTAGGTTTCATTACATACAGTCGGGAGGAACTACTGAATATACGATTAACGTCAACTCATCATCGTTCCTACCAGGAATATGACTTTCCCGAAACGGATCCAGTGTCTTGCCTTCCACACAATACAATGGATCTGATCCCAGCCGGCGACCCTGTGCGACGCCGAAAAAGGGGAAAACGTGGCGGTCTCGTGGTCAGGCTTCGGAGACGGGCACATCGCGCTCCACTCCCTAGCATACTACTCGCCAATGTCCAGTCTCTTGACAATAAGGTTGATGAAATCCGAGCACGGGTAGCTTTCCAGAGAGACATCAGGGATTGCAACGTGCTCTGCTTCACGGAAACATGGCTAACTCAAGGGACGCTAACGGAGTCGGTGCAGCCAGCTGGTTTCTCCATGCATCGCGCCGACAGAAACAAACATCTTTCCGGTAAGAAGAGGGGCGGGGGGGTATGCCTTATGATTAACGAGAAGTGGTGTGATCATCATAACAACACACAAGAACTCAAGTCGTTCTGTTCACCTGATCTAGAACTCCTCACAATCAAATGTCGACCGCATTATCTACCAAGGGAATTCTCGTCAATCATAATCACAGCCGTATACATTCCCCCCCAAGCAGACACATCGATGGCCCTGAACGAACTTTATCTGACTCTTTGTAAACTGGAAACCACACACCCTGAGGCTGCATTCATCGTAGCTGGGGATTTTAACAAGGCTAATCTAAAAACAAAACTCCCTAAATTCTATCAGCATATCGATTGTGCTACCAGGGCTGGAAAAACACTAGACCATTGTTACACTAATTTCCGCGACGCTTATAAGGCCCTCCCCCGCCCCCCTTTCGGAAAAGCTGACCACGACTCCATTTTGTTGATTCCAGCCTACAAACAAAAACTCAAACAACAAGCTCCCGCGCTCAGGTCTGTTCAACGCTGGTCCGACCAATCTGAATCCACGCTTCAAGACTGCTTCGATCACGCAGATTGGAATATGTTCCGCATCGCGTCCAACAACAATATTGACGAATATGCTGATTCGGTGAGCGAGTTCATTAGGAAGTGCATTGACGATGTCGTACCCACAGCAACGATAAAAACATTCCCAAACCAGAAACCGTGGATTGACGGCAGCATTCGCGTGAAACTGAAAGCGCGAACCACTGCTTTTAACCAGGGCAAGGTGACCGGAAGCATGACCGAATACAAACAGTGTAGCTATTCTCTCCGCAAGGCAATCAAACAGGCCAAGTCTCAGTACAGAGACAAAATCGAGTCGAAATTCAACAGCTCAGACACAAGAGGTATGTGGCAGGGTCTACAGTCAATCACGGATTACAAAAAGAAAACCAGCCCCGTCGAGGACCAGGATGTCTTGCTCCCAGACAGGCTAAACAACTTTTTTGCCCGCTTTGAGGACAATACAGTGCCACTGACACGGCCCCCTACCAAAACCTGCGGGCTCTCCTTCACTGCAGCCGAGGTGAGTAAAACATTTAAACGTGTTAACCCTCGCAAGGCTGCAGGCCCAGACGGCATTCCCAGCCGCGTCCTCAGAGCATGCGCAGACCAGCTGGCTGGTGTGTTTACGGACATATTCAATCAATCCTTATCCCAGTCTGCTGTTCCCACATGCTTCAAGAGGGCCACCATTGTTCCTGTTCCCAAGAAAGCTAAGGTAACTGAGCTAAATGACTACCGCCCCGTAGCACTCACTTCCGTCATCATGAAGTGCTTTGAGAGACTAGTCAAGGACCATATCACCTCCACCCTACCGGACACCCTAGACCCACTCCAATTTGCTTACCGACCCAATAGGTCCACAGACGACGCAATCGCAACCACACTGCACACTGCCCTAACCCATCTGGACAAGAGGAATACCCATGTGAGAATGCTGTTCATCGATTACAGCTCAGCATTTAACACCATAGTACCCTCCAAACTCGTCATCAAGCTCGAGACCCTGGGTCTCGACCCCGCTCTGTGCAACTGGGTCCTGGACTTCCTGACGGGCCGCCCCCAGGTGGTGAGGGTAGGTAACAACATCTCCACCCCGCTGATCCTCAACACTGGGGCCCCACAAGGGTGCGTTCTGAGCCCTCTCCTGTACTCCCTGTTCACCCACGACTGCGTGGCCATGCACGCCTCCAACTCAATCATCAAGTTTGCGGATGACACTACAGTGGTAGGCTTGATCACCAACAACGACGAGACGGCCTACAGGGAGGAGGTGAGGGCCCTCGGAGTGTGGTGTCAGGAAAATAACCTCATACTCAACGTCAACAAAACAAAGGAGATGATTGTGGACTTCAGGAAACAGCAGAGGGAGCACCCCCCTATCCACATCGACGGGTCAGTAGTGGAGAAGGTGGAAAGTTTTAAGTTCCTCGGTGTACACATCACGGACAAACTGAACTGGTCCACCCACACAGACAGCGTTGTGAAGAAGGCGCAGCAGCGCCTCTTCAACCTCAGGAGGCTGAAGAAATTCGGCTTGTCACCAAAAGCACTCACAAACTTCTACAGATGCACAATCGAGAGCATCCTGTCGGGCTGTATCACCGCCTGGTACGGCAACTGCTCCGCCCACAACCGTAAGGCTCTCCAGAGGGTAGTGAGGTCTGCAGAACGCATCACCAGGGGCAAACTACCTGCCCTCCAGGACACCTACACCACCCGATGTCACAGGAAGGCCATAAAGATCATCAAGGACAACAACCACCCAAGCCACTGCCTGTTCACCCCGCTATCATCCAGAAGGCGAGGTCAGTACAGGTGCATCAAAGCAGGGACCGAGAGACTGAAAAACAGCTTCTATCTCAAGGCCATCAGACTGTTAAACAGCCACCACTAACATTTAGCGGCCGCTGCCAACATACTGACTCAACTCCAGCCACTTTAAAAAATGGGAATTGATGGAAATTATGTAAAAATGTACCACTAGCCACTTTAAGCAATGCCACTTAATACAATGTTTACATACCCTACATTACCCATCTCATATGTATATATACTGTACTCTATATCATCTACTGCATCTTGCCATCTTTATGCAATACATGTACCACTAGCCACTTTAAACTATGCCACTTTATGTTTACATACCCTACAGTACTCATCTCATATGTATATACCGTACTCTATACCATCTACTGCATCTGCCATGCCGTTCTGTACCACCACTCATCCATATATCTTTATGTACATATTCTTTATCCCTTACACTTGTGTGTGTGTGTAAGGTAGTAGTGTGGAATTGTTAGGTTAGATTACTGTTGGTTATTACTGCATTGTCGGAACTAGAAGCACAAGCATTTCGCTACACTCGCATTAACATCTGCTAACCATGTGTATGTGACTAATAAAATTTGATTTGATTTGATTTGATTTGAATTGTAACACATTTTTAGCCAGGTGATATCAAATGTTGTTTTTATATCCTCATACTGTGTTCATCAACTAAGCTGCAGGTCTGGGAGACTGTTTTCCCTGTGGCCTCATCACAGCAGATAAAAAGCCTTATTTCCCAGACTTCATTAGCATTAGTAATATAGGAGTGTATTGTGGCATTCCTGAAATAAAAATGTAAAATGTTGTGCTTTGCTGCCCTCTTGTGAACTTCTTTCAAAAATGTACAATGGCGTGCACTAGGACCCGGTCGTCACTAGTTAACACAGCCACAATGTCACAATTATGGCTAACCTCCGTCTATTTCTACAATTTATCTTGTTATATTCAGATTTTGAACCTAACCCCATGCCTAACGCTAACCTTAAATTAAGACCAAAAATATATAATTTTTTACGATACAGACAATTTTGACTTTGTGGCTGTCTATTGGAAACCCTAGGCCGATTTGACAGCCTACCTATCAAACATGGCTGACCAAAACAAAACATCAGTTAAAGTAGAAATCGGCAATGAATTACTAAAGTAAGTGTACAGTTTAAACGCCGTGTCTTTGAATAGGCACTGGGTGAATCGTTTCTTACATAATAGTTTTTGTCAAATAAGTTAGCCAATTTCATACAGTTTTGTTGTGAAATTCGAGCTGTTATAAACGTGTTAGCAGTTAGCTAACCCATTCATAGACGCTAACTGCTGCTGACAACGCTAGCTAGGCAATCTGAATGTGGTCGTCTTTATCGGCGCGGTCAAATATTTTAATGTTTTTCTAACCGAGTTAATTCAATGGAAGACCGGCATTTTTTGGTGGTTATTTCTTACCATATATCGTGCGAAAAACGTGTAGCCAGTGCTGACACCAATTGTAAACAGAGTCAGTCCTTGCAACTTATTGTGCTTCTGATTCAATGACAGCCCATCTGAGCTGTTCGAAACCCGCACGCGCAGCCACAAGATCCCGGTGCGCGGGCAGAAGGATTTCATTCCCACTGGGTCGGATCAGCAAAGGGATTGGCTTCAGCAGAGTTTGGACGAGCACTGGAATCTAGTATCTGAGGAGCGAGTGGAGAGGTTGTGAGTAATAGATGGAGGAACCAAGGACGACTAGAGTGACGGCTACTAGTATAATTAGATACTGTATGTGTCATCAACTTTAGACTGTTGGTGTGGTTAGATGATTATACCTAGTCCATATGTATTTGCAGCTAAACAAATATGTCAATTCATTGGTATTACTGTGCTTTACAGCTGGTGGCGTGACTGACTCCTTGTATGTTTTTGTGCCCAGAGGGAACCTGGTGAAGGCAGTGTGGATTCCCAGTGACATGATAGTGGAGCTGCAGTCACCAGCAGTGAGTAATGGTCCATCAGAGAGAGCGAAGGACTTTGTCATGACAAGCTCTCTGCCTCTGCTGATGTCTATTCGAACTTACCTAGAGCTCACCTCTCATTAACATTTAGTATAGGCTAATGTCTAAAGATTTCACATGAAAACTGACATTACATTACTTCTCTGTTCTGCTGTAGGGGAAGTTTTGGCAGACTATGGGGTTTTCTGCCCATGGTAAGCAATGTCTACGTCCAGAAGAGGCTCTCTATCTAATGGAGTGTGTAAGTGCATGGGCTCAGCGTTGCCAATAAATATGTTAATCGGGGAATTGTTATTAGCTCACACCATTCAGGTTATAATTATTCCTGGTCGGATTGTTGTTCACCTAATAAAGACATTTCCATTAGTTTGATACATGTGGATCCAAATAAGACAAACACAGTTTGTCATTTCTATCTTAGAATTGTTATCCCTTGTGATCCTCAAAATGAATAGGGAAACCTGCAAGTGTTCTACCAAGACCTGCCACTGTCCATCCAAGAGGGCTATGAGAGATTTCTATACTTGAAGACAATGAGTATACAGCATTACCAGGTATGAGAAAATATAATAAAATTCCAGCTAGTCTAAACTTATGATTTGACCTAACGTGATGATTTTATTTCCTCTAAAGGTTTTTGGCCATTTGAAGCGACTTGGTTATGTGGTGAACAGATTTGATCCCAGGTAGTTGTCTCCCTCACAGGCATGAACTAGTCTAGATTCTAAGGCCATTCCTTTCCTTTAACTTGAACCTTTTCCTTAGTTGCATGTAAGCGACTGTATTTATGATCTGAGGATTGGTGTTGTTCCCTGTAGTTCTGTGCCATCGCAGTATGAGAGGCAGTTGAACCTGCCCCAGTCCCGAGACAGATCAGGAAGACTTCCGAAGAGGAAACGCAGCCACAGCCCCACCTCCAGGTGAGTGAGCAGACACAGACACACCCAGTTTATATTTAGACATGGTTTAATCACTCAGTCAACCGACACTCCTCAAAGCGATTACTGTTCAATGTGAAACCCTGCCGTTCTGGCTCTTCTAATGCGCTCCAGGCACACAGGAACACAGAAGGGCCCCACTTCTAAGAGAATGGAGGAGGAGAAAGACTGCAACAGAGAGGAAGAGGACAAGAATCCTGACTCTCTTCCAGATATTTCAGCCCCAGACATTGACGAAATCCAGACAACATCACACGTTGACCCCACCACTTCAACCGAGGGTGGCCAGGGCAGGAGCTGGTGGTCAAAGGAAGGCTCCCCAGACCCTGACTCTGAGCTGCCAGGTCAGCCCCAGAGCTCCCCTCGCTGGGACT
The DNA here is from genome assembly GCF_045679555.1 of Salvelinus alpinus. Lineage (NCBI taxonomy): Eukaryota > Metazoa > Chordata > Actinopteri > Salmoniformes > Salmonidae > Salvelinus > Salvelinus alpinus. The sequence continues at coordinate 39,727,125 of NC_092086.1, read as the reverse complement.
TCAGCTCCATCCCCTTCCCAGACCTGGGCTCCAGACGCTGGCTCCCCAGCAGCCTGACCTCCCCAGACCCCTGCCTGCTACCCGGGGCTGTGGGGTCAGTGGGGGCCTGCGATGTGGTCCCCTGGCTGCAGAGGCTCAACCTGCGGGAGGTGAGGATGTCCCGGCGTGAGTGTGAGAGGGAGCGGGACAGGGACCGGTACCGGAGGGACATCAACCAGGACAGAGAGGTACGACGTTGCAGGAACTGGGCAGAGTACCAGGAGCTACAGGAGAGAAGGATTCAACGGAGCCGCAGAGATAGGCCAGCACACCTGTGGGAGGGGCCTGTCACACCCCTACATGACCCTGCACAGGTCACTTCAACCGGTAAAACTAATCTGGACTTCATTGCTGTCAATGACAAGTTCATATAAGTTTCAATATCTGTTTACTCTCTGTGATTCATCGTTACATGAACTCATTATCCCATGTGGTTTACCGAAGTTGAATTACATTTTTCATAAGCAGCATCTTGAATGGTTAAATGTCTAAATGGTTTTGACGTTTCGTCCTTCTTGGACGCAGGTGAGCTACTGGATAAAATCAGTGTGATCAAATCCACACGGCTGCTGGAGGGAGCATCCAGGTATTCCTCTTTAGTATCTTATCTCGAACCCTGAAGTGAATTTAGTAGGAAATGCTAGCTGAGTGTTCCATCCCGGTTAGTGGTAATTGTCTATCCCTGCTCATTCATCATAACATCTATTAAGATGCGTGAAATTACAGTTAATGAAAATGTACGCTTAATCCAGTATAAACTAATGTATAGAATTTATTATACAGGAGACAAAATTCACAAATTCTACAGCTCAATGGCAGAGTCATGTCTTAAGTGTAAAACTAATAATCACTCAATAATCCATGCTTTCTGGGAATGCTGTAAAGTTGTGGGCAGAGCTAGAAAGTTGACTGTCAGAAGTATTACAATATGAATGTACTTTTAATCTGTCTTCATATTTCAAGACATTGCATATGGGGGTGTAGTGAGATATCCAATGGGTTGGACAATTCTCTTCTCATCTTGAAAAAAACGTATACTAAGAACGGGCAAATCAATTCATCCACCATAATTAACACAATGGAAAAATCTAAGGATTTATTATGTAAATATTTAAATAGTTTGGGCAACAGAAAAACAAATTGATACAATTTCAGGCCAAGTGGCAATCAATAAGGATGGGGGTGTGAGCATGCGGGTCTGGGCAGATGAGATGTAGTCATTATTTGTGTGTATCTGTAAGTTGTTGTTCGTTTTGTATATGGAGTGGAAAAATGTATAAATAATAAGACGAGTGAAACCCTATACTGTGGGTTTGTTGAATATGATTAACATTATGTCCTAGGATGATATATACAATATGACGTAGAGGTGCCTGCCATAGAAATATATTACATCTATTTCTATGCTGCCTGCCTTGTGTTTGACATTGGGCTTTGTCTTCTCAGTTTGAAAGGTTCAGAGGAGTGGAGAATCTGTTTCAACATTTACCAACCCGACACGGTCGCTGAATTCAAGAAGAGTGCTCCTGGAAAACCCTATTCTCGCATGTGTGTGTGCAGGTAAACATCCCAAAACTGGCAGGGGGTGTTTGCATACTTTATAAACAGTAAAAAATAATATTAAAAAAATAATAACATTTTCAAAAGAGATGACACAAGACCACCTGCCATCGAAAGTAATCCTAAATGTACTATTATCAAATGCTACTGCACGCTGAATAATGTCTGCTGTCTTCTCCCAGTTTCGATGGTCCAGTGCCTGACTTGTGGACACTGAAATTGCTGGCTTTCCAGAGTGGGGACGTCCCGGTCACCTATGCAGTGGTGGACCACGGGGACATCTCCTTCTACTCCTTCAAGGACTTCCAGATACCCACAGACACGTCCTTCTGAGGGCCTGACCACAGTAAACAGTCACACAGCCCTGGTTTAACTACTGCACCATGCCAGGGCTGCCTGCGGTGGATCTGAAACTCTGCAACTGGAACTAATGCCAAAGAAATTAACGAAACGGAATTCTCTTAGTGAATTGATGGACTGCAGTCCTCACACTGTTTGATGCTGTAGTATGCCTTCCTCCTGTGTTGCAGACTTATTTTAGTGGCATATGATCATCTGCATTTGATTGAAGGTAACCTACATTGTCTCCTCTCCAAACAATGTCACCATGTCTTATACCAAGCATGGTTTTGTAAAGCCTCTGCGATTTTGAACCGAATTGGCTCGGTTTTCTTCTGCCTTTATCTCATCACCACCATTGGTTTTCTGGTATTCATATACTGTATCACGAGTGGCTTCACTATGTATACACTTAGTATAGATGCAGTATGTGTAGATCATACGTATATCTCAGCCCTTTATTTTTGTCTATCTGCCCATATTTTAGATCCAATCAGCTTTACTGCCTGACCTTTTGTTGTTGTAACCTCACATGTTTAAGTTACCTGACTCTTGTTCTCATGTTTTTGTTTCAAATTGCTTGTAAATGGTGGCCTGTATTTTTAGAGTTTATCGTCACATTATGTCTTTGTGGTTGAGTTATTGTTGCATTGTTCTCATTGTCCTTCCTAACAAAACCAATCCCCCAAAACCCAAGTAGTGCCTACCATACACTTCTGCCCATTCCATAAAGAAAACAACCTTTATTCTACTTTTATGACATTCTGTCTGAAATCTATGGGACTAGTAAGCCTGTGTAATAACATGTTCTTTCCATTTCCTTTGGGTGGCCTAATCTGAAGATGTAAAGCACATACTCTTCTTTCTTATATCAGTCCACAAACTCAGTGGTGTTAAAACATTGAGATGAGGTTACTGACCACAACCTGCTCCTCTCGTCTCTAGTTTACCAGCAAACCCTGACCAGCAGTCCATCTGTGATGTGCAGTACAATAAATACACTGGATCTCCACCCTTCAGGATCACATTGTCTCTAAGTCAATAGGTTAGGAGGAGATTTGATCCATAATAGAAGGGCCATTCCATGAAAAGTGTCTTTTGATATTTTATGTAGAAATTGTGCACCAATATTGCATTTTTAACAGCATGTTCTATTAAATTACGTGCCCTTAATATAGACCACATGGAGAATTCAATTAATATGAAGAAAGGCATGCTAGAGTGCCAAAATTCAGCATTAACCCTGTGCTACTTCTAGGAAGATTTTAGCCCACTTAATCCTAACATATCTCCATGTTTCCACCATCAATGTAAAGCTCTAGTTATTTTGTTGCTTTGACAAAGTCATTTCTGAAGATTATGATTTATTTCATCTGATTTATTTCACATAACAGGTCAACCCTGTTATGTGAACTGAACTCTCATTTTTAATATGGTGAAACTATTCCTTTTAAAATATTTTTCAAAAGAAACACATGAACATCTAATAGTCAAATCATGAGCTGGTGAGCTGGTTCTACTCTCTTTTTTTTTTTGCCGTTTTGTGGTGGAAAACTGAGCGGGTCGAACATAACACGTCAACCCTGTTACCCATAGACAGGCTAGACAATTTTTTACAATTTCATTTTTATGAAGCTTGCATTTAATTGCTACTCACTGTTTCACCCAACAAGCTTCCATTCCCGTCACAAGGGGATTTATGGCTGATTTAAAAATACATATTAAACCCTGTTACGGTCCACCGTGTTACTTTATTTAGCCCTTAATAAGCACGTACTCTAGTCATTTATTTAACTTCTTTAGATGAGAAAACATGTTTTATGAAGTTGAACATGTGCTCTTTATGACAGATTGTTAAAATGAGGTGAAATCAACTAAATAATTTGACTAAGTTACACTTCTCAAATGGCACTGAATTTGTGGAATGACCCAGAAGGTTTTGGCTTGAACACTCTGTACCTCTGACAATGGCCCTGAGTAAAGTCAACTAGCCACGTGATTGAGCCACACTCACATAATGTTCTCACACACATATAAAACACAGCCCTCTCCCACTTGGACACCATTCTGCTGGACCTGTGAGCCTAAACATACAGCAATGAACACTCTGTGGCTTCTGTGTTCACTCGCTCTAATGGGTGAGTTCTCATTTTTGATTTCTCTCAGCTCGTCTTTCTCCTTGTTTGTCTTTGGCTTCTAAGAAAATAATACATTTTTTGGCACATTATTGAAAATGGAACTTGCGTATGAGTCCCATATTCTACCACGTATGGATAACCCATCCACTGTGCCACTATTTGTATCAGTTGTGATCCATGTCTTCTGTAATCTAAGGTAGGGTCTACTCTCATAAGCAGGTGGCGTCTCCACTATGGAGGACTGTTCCTATCATCGTCTTCAGGAACACTTGGGTCTGTCACAGAAAAATGAAAGTACAACAGGTCTGCGGCCTGTGGTGCACTGGACCAATTCTACACTAGTTATGGTAGACATGATTCTGTTTGGTATTATGGATTTGGTAAGTGTTTGTCTTTAAACCATCTGCCAAAATTTTGTTGGGTGAGCTCTGCCCTGAAACTAATATATATATACATACATATACATACACAGTGAGTAAACAGTATAAAAATATATGATATGTTGATATCAATATTATAGTATATCAACAATTAATATAAAGTATAATAATAATATTGATAATATAATATATCAATATAAATAATGATATCAATCTGATACCCAACTGTGCAGTTGATAACATGGCATACAACCGTTGGTTGATGCAATATAGTTGGCCTGGAACGAGACCTATGTTTGATGCAACACTTGGAGGATCATCCATACAAGTTGTCTTACAGGAGACACATGCTGCATGTTTAAGGAGAGAAGTATTTCATTTTTTTCTTTATGACTACGTAATCTATACAGTGCCTTCAGAAAGTATTCACACCCCTTGACTTTTTCCACATTTTGTTGTGTTACAAAGTAGGATTAAAATGGATTTAATTGTCATTTTTTGTCAACAATCTACACAAAATACTCTGTCAGTGGAAGAACAATTCTAACATTTGTAAAAACGTTATGAGAAAGAAAACACTAATATATCTTGGTTAGATACATATTCAACCCCCTGAGTCAATACATGTTTAGAATCACCTTTGGCAGCGATTACAGCTGTGAGTCTTGGTAAATCTAAGAGGTTTCCACACCTGGAATGTGCAACAATTAGCCCATTTATTATTTTCAAAATCTTTCAAGCTCTGTCAAATTAGTTGTTGACCATTGCTAGACAACCATTTTCAGGTGTTGCCATAGATTTTCAAGTGGATTTCAGTCAAAACTGTAACTCAGCCACTTAGGAACATTCAGTGTCTTCTTGGTAAGCAACTCCAGTGTAGATTTGGCCTTGTGTTTTAGGTTATTGTCCTGCTGAAAGGTGAATTCATCTCCCAGTGTCTGGTGGAAAGCAGACTGAACCAGATTTTCCTCCAGGATTTTGCTTAGCTGCATTCAGTTATTTTTTTTATCCTGAAAAACTCCCCAGTCTTTAACGATTACAAGCATACCCATAACATGATGCAGCCACCGCTATGCTTGAAAATATGGAGAGTGGTACTCAGTAATGTATTGGATTTGCCCCAAACATAACGCTTTGTATTCAGGACAAAAAGTGAATTGCTTGGCCACATGGTTTGTAGTTTTATTTTAGTGCTTTGTTACAAACAGAATGCATGTTTAGGAATATTTCTATTCTGTACAGGCTTCCTTTTTTCCACTCTGTTAATTAGGTTAGTATTGTGGAGTAACTACAATGTTGTTGATCCATCCTCAGTTTTCTCCTATCACAGCCATTAAACTTTGTAACTGTTTTAAAGTCACTATTGACCTCATGGTGAAATCCCTGAGTGGATTCCTTGCTCTTCGGCAACTGAGTTAGGAAGGACGCCTGTATCTTTGTAGTGACTGGGTGTATTGATACACCATCCAAACTTTAATTATTAACTTCACCATGCTCAAGGGATATTCAATCTCTGCTTTTGATTTTTTCTTTTACCAATCTACCAATAGGTGCCCTTCTTTGGGAGGTGTTTGAAAACCTCCCTGGTCTTTGTGGTCGAATCTGTGTTTGAAATTCACTGCTAGACAGATAATTATATGTGTGGGGTTCAGAGATGAGGTAGTCTGTATTGCACACAGAGTGAGTTCATGCTTATTATGTGACTGGTTGAGCACATTTTTACTCCTGAACTTATTTAGGCTTGCCATAACAAAGGGGTTGAATACTTAATGACTAAAGACATTTTAGCTATTCATTTGTAAAAAATCGAAAAACATAATTCCACTTTGACATTATGGGGTGTTGTGTGTAGGCCAATCTGAAGTTAAGTCAATACTTGCTTTGAACAAATATTACAAATAAATAGCAAAAAAATCTATTTTCCTACCCTTTAATACTGCAATGTTGCCCTGAGTCAACAAATTACATTTTAGGCTGGGGGTACAAAAGATTATGATTGGATTATCATTTGTAAGCCCCAAACCTAAAAAAAACAAGAGCAAAACATTTTTTGGGATGAAAAACAAAAAGGCATGCAGTATATGGTACTGTAGTGTTTATAGCTTAATGTGGTTATTTCAATAATGTCAGCAGTTTGTTAGGAAGTGTGCAATTGCATTTCTGTTAGTACATATACAGTGGGGAGAACAAGTATTTGATACACTGCCGATTTTGCAGGTTTTCCTACTTACAAAGCATGTAGAGGTCTGTAATTTTTATCATAGGTACACTTCAACTGTGAGAGACGGAATCTAAAACAAAAATCCAGAAAATCACATTGTATGATTTTTAAGTAATTAATTAGCATTTTATTGCATGACATAAGTATTTGATACATCAGAAAAGCAGAACTTAATATTTGGTACAGAAACCTTTGTTTGCAATTACAGAGATCATACGTTTCCTGTAGTTCTTGACTAGGTTTGCACACACTGCAGCAGGGATTTTGGCCCACTCCTCCCTACAGATCTTCTCCAGATCCTTCAGGTTTCGGGGCTGTCGCTGGGCAATACGGACTTTCAGCTCCCTCCAAAGATTTTCTATTGGGTTCAGGTCTGGAGACTGGCTAGGCCACTCCAGGACCTTGAGATGCTTCTTACGGAGCCACTCCTTAGTTGCCATGGCTGTGTGCTTCGTGTCGTTGTCATGCTGGAAGACCCAGCCACGACCCATCTTCAATGCTCTTACTGAGGGAAGGAGGTTGTTGGCCAAGATCTCGCGATACATGGCCCCATCCATCCTCCCCTCAATACGGTGCAGTCGTCCTGTCCCCTTTGCAGAAAAGCATCCCCAAAGAATGATGTTTCCACCTCCATGCTTCACGGTTGGGATGGTGTTCTTGGGGTTGTACTCATACTTCTTCTTCCTCCAAACACGGCGAGTGGAGTTAGACCAAAAAGCTCTATTTTTGTCTCATCAGACCACATGACCTTCTCCCATTCCTCCTCTGGATCATCCAGATGGTCATTGGCAAACTTCAGACAGGCCTGGACATGCACTGGCTTAAGCAGGGGGACCTTGCGTGCGCTGCAGGATTTTAATCCATGACGGCGTAGTGTGTTACTAATGGTTTTCTTTGAGACTGTGGTCCCAGCTCTCTTCAGGTCATTGACCAGGTCCTGCCGTGTAGTTCTGGGCTGATCCCTCACCTTCCTCATGATCATTGATGCCCCACGAGGTGAAATCTTGCATGGAGCCCCAGACCGAGGGTGATTGACCGTCATCTTGAACTTCTTCCATTTTCTAATAATTGCGCCAACAGTTGTTTCCTTCTCACCAAGCTGCTTGCCTATTGTCCTGTAGCCCATCCCAGCCTTGTGCAGGTCTACAATTTTATCCCTGATGTCCTTACACAGCTCTCTGGTCTTGGCCATTGTGGAGAGGTTGGAATCTGTTTGATTGTGTGTGGACAGGTGTCTTTTATACAGGTAACGAGTTCAAACAGGTGCAGTTAATACAGGTAATGAGTGGAGAACAGGAGGGCTTCTTAAAGAAAAACTAACAGGTCTGTGAGAGCCGGAATTCTTACTGGTTGGTAGGTGATCAAATACTTATGTCATGCAATAAAATGCAAATTAATTATTTAAAAATCATACAATGTGATTTTCTGGATTTTTGTTTTAGATTCCGTCTCTCACAGTTGAAGTGTACCTATGATAAAAATTACAGACCTCTACATGCTTTGTAAGTAGGAAAACCTGCAAAATCGGCAGTGTATCAAATACTTGTTCTCCCCACTGTACATGGTACACTCTTAGGGGGAAAAAAGCTATATCTAGAATCTAAAGGGTTCTTTGGCTGTCCCCATAGGAGAACTCTTTGAATAACCCTTTTTGGTTTCAGGTAGAACCATTTCCTCAGAGGGTTCCATGTAGAGCCCTTTCCACAGAGGGTTCTACCTGGAACCAAAAAGTGTTCTCCTATGGAGACTGCCAAAGAACCCTTTTTTCTAAGAGTGTATGTACTACTACCACCACTTATAGGTAACTGCCAAAAATAATGGAAACACTTGAGTAAATGAGGAATACAAAGTATTTTGAAAGCAGGTGCTTTCACACAGGTGTGGTTCCTGAGTTATTTTGGCTACCATGGCTATGCCCCCATAGGATGACAATGGACATTAGTGGTCACTGAATGGTTTGAAAATGATGTAAACCATATGCCATGCCAAGCTGTCTCAGTCACCAGATCTCAACCCAATTGAACACTTATGGGAGATTCTGAAGCGGCGCCTGAGACAGCATTTTACACCACCGTCAACAATACACCAAATTATATTTATTGTGGAAGAATGGTGTAGCATCCCTCCAATAGAGTTCCAGACACTTATATAATCTATTCCAAGATGCATTTAAACTGTTCTGGCTCGTGGTGGCCCAACGCCCTAATAAGAAACTTTATGTTGGTGTTTCCTTTATTTTGGCAGTTACCTGCACATCAATTTGAATTTATTAATTTATGATTGTCTGCAGAATGAGAAGTCCTCAACTTTCACCAGCTATGTCTTAATCTCAACAGTAAGTACAGATGCTGTTGATATTTATTCACTCCTATTTATTTCCCTTACGGTCTGTTGTAATAATAATTGATTTTAATGTACGTTTACTTCTTAACCCCTGTATTATGTACAGGCCTGGGTGAATTACTTCATAGCTTGGGAACCAAAGGAATTTTGTGGAATTTCAAAAATGACTGTTCCGAGAGAACGGGTCTGGATACCAGATATAGGTATCCAAGAAGAGTGAGTACCATTCATAAGTCTCAGCAATATTTCAGCAGTCAACACATTTTCACTATGGATAGATTTCCCCCCCCCTTCTGTTTCCTTAAAATGAAATGCATTTGAATAGCTTTGTAATTATAACAAAAGTGATCCTTCTCTACTTCATCGTTAGCCTTTATGTACAGTCCATCACTATGAAATACCGTTTATCAAAGAGTTTCCACAATTTGTATGTTTGATAAGGGGTCAAATAACACTAAAAGTGCTCATACCACACAGTATATACTACATAACATGCCAATAAAACACCTGTCGTTGCTGTATCTTTCATTGCTGTCGTCCAACAACGACGAGACAGCCTACAGGGAGGAGGTGAGAGCCCTGGTGGACCGGTGCAAGGAAAATTAACCTCTCCCTCAACAAAACGAAGGAGCTGATCGTGGAGATGGCCGAGAAAGATCGCACCCATCCACATGGATGGGGCCGCAGTAGAGTGGATCAAAAGCTTCAAGTTATTCAGCATGGATATCACTGAGGACCTGAAATGGTCCCTCCACACCGACACTGTGGTGAAGAAGGCGCAACAGTGCCTCTTCAACCTCATGAAGCTGAAGAAATTTGGCTTGTCCCCTAAGACCCTTAAGAACTTCTACAGATGCACCATTGAGAGCATTCTGTTGGGCTGTATCACTGCCTGGTATGGCAACTGCACCACCCACAACCGCAGGGCTCTCCAGAGAGTGGTGCGGTCAGCCAAACACTTCACTGAGGGCACACTGCCTCCAGGACATCTACAACACCTGGTGTCATAGGAAGGTCAAGAGGATAATCAAGGACCTCAGCCACCCGAGCCACAACATAGTCATCCGCTACCATCTAGCAGGCGGAGACAGTACAGGTGCATCAAACCTGGGATGGAGAGACTAAAAAACAGCTTCTTTCTCCAGGCCATCAGACTGCTAAACAGTTATCACTAGACGGCCTCCGCCCAGTACCGTGCCCTGCACCTAGCCGGCTACCACAGGGTACTCTACCCTGCACCTTAGAGACTGCTTCCCTAAGTACATAGTCATTGAACACTGGTCACTTAAATTGTTTTATAATGTGTATTGGTCAAAAAAATGTGTGGTTAGAAACAGATAAGATTAACATTCCTGCAACATTATTTTGTTAACTTAATTTCTCAGATACAATTAACTCGCTTTATAAGTACTGTATTATCAACATAGTTCATCCATTTAACTACTGCTGTACATACATTTTTCCAACATATATTGTTCATACTGTCTACACACCAGGTCTTTATATTCCGGACTCTGACATTGCCCTTTCCGATATCGCTCGATCTGATATCTTAATTTCCTTTTTGTGTATTAGTTTTGTCCTGCTAGATATTTACTGCATTGCTGGAGCTAGAAACACAAGCATTTTGCTGCACCTGCTTTAATGTCCTGTTCTGGAGACACAGGTGCAGTTGGTGAGTTTGATATAAACGAACATGGCGCGATACAAAACAAGTGATGCGTCTGACATGAAAACAGAAACAATACTGCCTGGTGAGAAAAACGACAGAGTGACAGATATAGGGGAAGTAATCAGGGTAGTGATAAAGTCCAGGTGTGCATAATAATGGTTGTCAGGTGTGCATAATGATGGGTTGCCAGGACCGGTGGTTAGTAAACTGGCAATGTCGAGCACCGGAGCGGGAGTAGACGTTACACGACCGCTAATCTGTGTACGGGACAAATACACTTTGATTGGATTATTTGTAGTTGATTGTCAACCATAGAAACCATCACGATATACTGATAAAAAGTTATCATCTTTCAGCTAGCCTTTGTAGGGAACAAACAATGGGCATTGGAGCTGAACCCTATGTCTCTGTGTGTTTAATGCGCTGTTTCAGCGGAAAAATACAAAGCTGCTTTTATGAAAAGTCTGTTTGGTGTCCTTTGAAATCGGATCTCAGTCTGGGATAAGATGAACAACATTTTTTGCCTTCGCACTGTCCCACTAAACTATACTTCTGAACTTGACTTCCTTTACCAATTTCCCCATTAGATGTTTTATATAATGTTGTAACTTTGTAAATCCTTTAATTTTGGGTCCTTCATAATAGCTGAAGAGGTCCGTCAGCCACTCCTTGGGCTACAATACCTATTTTGCCATTTGGCCTGGACCCCTTTTACTGCCGATACGGAACCCCGCCGATCCATCACGACTGGTCTACCGTCATAATCCGCCTGAGGGGGTTTTCAACAAGCTCCTCCGTCGCTACGTCCCCTGAATGCCCATCTGCTAGCTGCGGCCCGCTAGCTGTTCAGAGCATATCGGACTGTTAGCTGAAGAGGTCCATCAGCCAATTTTCTTGGGCTACAATACCTATTTTGCCAATTGGCCTGGACCCATTTACTACATGGAGCCCTGCCAATCCATCACGACTGGTCTTCCGACGTAATCGCCCGAGGGGGCTACAACTGACTCTTCCGTCGCGATGTCCCCCTAAGGCCCTTCTGCTAGCCCCGGCTAGCTGTCTGAATCGCTGTGTCTCCAGCCCGCCTAGCTACTCCCTAAATCAAATCAAGTTTATTTTATATAGCCCTTCGTACATCAGCTAATATCTCGAAGTGCTGTACAGAAACCCAGCCTAAAACCCCAAACAGCAAGCAATGCAGGTGTAGAAGCACGGTGGCTAGGAAAAACTCCCTAGAAAGGCCAAAACCTAGGAAGAAACCTAGAGAAGAACCAAGCTATGAGGGGTGGCCAGTCCTCTTCTGGCTGTGCCGGGTGGAGATTATAACAGAACATGGCAAAGATGTTCAAATGTTCATAAATGACCAGCATGGTCAAATAATAATCAGGAGTAAATGTCAGTTGGCCTTTCATAGCCGATCATTAAGAGTATCTCTACCGCTCCTGCGGTCTCTAGAGAGTTGAAAACAGCAGGTCTGGGACAGGTAGCACGTCCGGTGGACAGGTCAGGGTTCCATAGCCACAGGCAGAACAGTTGAAATTGGACCAGCAGCAAGGCCAGGTGGACTGGGGACAGCAAGGAGTCATCATGCCCGGTAGTCCTGACGCATGGTCCTAGGGCTCAGGTCCTCCGAGAGAGAGAAAGAAAGAGAGAAGGAGAGAATTAGAGAGAGCATACTTAAATTCACACAGGACACCAGATAAGACAGGAGAAGTACTCCAGATATAACCAACTGACCCCAGCCCCCCGACACATAAACTACTGCAGCATAAATACTGGAGGCTGAGACAGGAGGGGTCAGGAGACATCCAATGATACCCCCGGACAGGGCCAAACAGGAAGGATATAACCCCACCCACTTTGCCAAAGCACAGCCCCCGCACCACTAGAGGGATACCTTCAACCACCAACTTACAATCCTGAGACAAGGCCGAGTATAGCCCACAAAGATCTCCACCACAGCACAAACCAAGGGAGGGTGCCAACCCAGACAGGAAGATCACGTCAGTAACTCAACCCACTCAAGTGACGCACCCCTCCTAGGGACGGCATGAAAGAACACCAGTAAGCCAGTGACTCAGCCCCTGTAATAGGGTTAGAGGCAGAGAATCCCAGTGGAGAGAGGGGAACCGGCCAGGCAGAGACAGCAAGGGCGGTTCGTTGCTCCAGAGCCTTTCCGTTCACCTTCACACTCCTGGGCCAGACTACACTCAATCATATGACCTACTGAAGAGATAAGTCTTCAGTAAAGACCTAAAGGTTGAGACCGAGTCTGCGTCTCTCACATGGGTAGGCAGACCATTCCATAAAAATGGAGATCTATAGGAGAAAGCCCTGCCTCCAGCTGTTTGCTTAGAAATTCTAGGGACAATTAGGAGGCCTGCGTCTTGTGACCGTAGCGTACGTGTAGGTATGTAAGGCAGGACCAACTCGGAAAGATAGGTAGGAGCAAGCCCATGTAACGCTTTTTAGGTTAACAGTAAAACCTTGAAATCAGCCCTTGCCTTAACAGGAAGCCAGTGTATGGAAGCTAGCACTGGAGTAATATGATCACATTTCTTGGTTCTAGTCAGGATTCTAGCAGCCGTATTTAGCACTAACTGACGTTTATTTAGTGCTTTATGCGGGTAGCCGGAAAGTAGAGCATTGCAGTAGTCTAATCTAGAAGTAACAAAAGCATGGATACATTTTCCTGCATCATTATTGGACAGAAGGTTTCTGATTTTTGCAATGTTACGTAGATGGAAAAAAGCTGTCCTTGAAACAGTCTTGATATGTTCGTCAAAAGAGAGATCAGGGTCCAAAGTAACGCCGAGGTCCTTCACAGTTTTATTTGAGACGACTTTACAACCATCAAGATTAATTGTCAGATTTAACAGAAGATCTCTTTGTTTCTTGGGACCTAGAACAAGCATCTCTGTTTTGTCCGAGTTTAAAAGTAGAACGTTTTCAGCCATCCACTTCCTTATGTCTGAAACACAGGCTTCTAGCGAGGGCAATTTTGGGGCTTCACCATGTTTCATTGAAATGTACAGCTGTGTGTCATCCGCATAGCAGTGAAAGTTAACATTATGTTTTCGAATGACATCCCCAAGAGGTAAAATATATAGTGAAAACAATTGTGGTCCTAAAACGGAACCTTGAGGAACACCGAAATGTACAATTGATTTGTCAGAGGACAAACCATTCACAGAGACAAACTGATATCTTTCCGACAGATAAGATCTAAACCAGGCCAGAACTTGTCCGTGTAGACCAATTTGGGTTTCCAGTCTCTCCTAAAGAATGTGGTGATCGATGGTATCAAGACTCCATGATCACTCGGCTACGCATGCCTCTCCCTAATGTCAATATGCCTTGTCCATCACTGTTTTGGTTAGTGATTATTGTCTTATTTCACTGTAGAGCCTCCAGCCCTGCTCAATATGCCTTAGCTAACCCTTTTGTTCCAGCTCCCACACATGCAGTGACCTCACCTGGTTTAAATGGTGTCTCTAGAGACAATACCTCTCTCATCATCACTCAATGCCTAGGTTTACCTTCACTGTATTCACATCCTACCATACCCTTGTCTGTACATTATGCCTTGAATCTATTCTTCCGTGCCCAGAAACCTACTCCTTTTACTCTCTGTTCCGAACGCACTAGACGACCAGTTCTTATAGTCTTTAGCCGTACCCTTATCCTACTCCTCCTCTGTTCCTCTGGTGATGTAGAGGTTAATCCAGGCCCTGCAGTGCCTAGCTCCACTCCCATTCCCCAGGCGCTCTCATTTGTTGACTTCTGTAACCGTAAAAGCCTTGGTTTCACGCATGTTAACATTAGAAGCCTCCTCCCTAAGTTTGTTTCATTCACTGCTTTAGCACACTCTGCCAACCCGGATGTCCTAGCCATGTCTGAATCCTGGCTTAGGAAGGCCACCAAAAACCCAGAAATTTCCATCCCTAACTACAACATTTTCAGACAAGATAGAACTGCCAAAGGGGGTGGAGCTGCAATCTACTGGCATACTATACAGGTCTGTGCCCAAAAAATTGGAGCTTCTACTTTTAAAAATACACCTTTCCAGAAACAAGTCTCTCACCGCTGCCGCTTGCTAGAAAGCACCTTCTGCCCCCAGCTGTGCCCAGGACACCATATGTGAATTGATTGCCCCCCATCTATCTTCAGAGCTCGTGCTGTTAGGTGACCGAAACTGGGACATACTTAACACCCCGGCCGTCCTACAATCTAAGATAGATGCCCTCAATCTCACACAAATTATCAATGAACCTACCAGGTACAACCCCAAATCCGTAAACACGTGCACCCTCATAGATATCATCCTAACCAACCTGCCCTCCAAATACACCTCTGCTGTCTTCAACCAGGATCTCAGCGATCACTGCCACATTGCCTGCGTCCGTAATGGGTCTGCGGTCAAACGACCACCCCTCATCACTGTCAAACGCTCCCTAAAACACTTCAGAGAGCAGGCCTTTCTAATCAAGGAACAATATTGACCTCATTCCGTCAGTAGAGGATGCCTGGTTATTCTTTAAAAGTGCTTTCCTCACCATCTTAAATAAGCATGCCCATTTAAAAAAATGTAGAACCAGGAACAGATATAGCCCTTGGTTCACTCCAGACCTGACTGCCCTTGATCAGCACAAAAACATCCTGTGGCGTACTGCATTAGCATCAAATAGCCCCTGCGATATGCAACCTTTCAGGGAAATTAGGAACCAATATACACAGGCAGTTAGGAAAGCAAAGGCTAGCTTTTTAAACATAAATATGCATCCTGTAGCACAAACTCCAAAACGTTCTGGGACACTGTAAAGTCCATGGAGAATAAGAGCACCTCTTCCCAGCTGCCCACTGCACTGAGGCTAGGAAACACTGTCACCACCGATAAATCCATGATAATTGAGAATTTCAATAAGCATTTTTCTACGGCTGGCCATGCTTTCCACCTGACTACCCCTACCCCGGTCAACAGTCCTAACAGTCCTGCACCCCCCACAGCAACTTGCCCAAGCCTCCCCCATTTCTCCTTCACCCAAATCCAGATAGCTGATGTTCTGAAAGAGCTGCAAAATCTGGACGCCTACAAATCAGCCGGGCTAGACAATCTGGACCCTATCTTTCTAAAATTAATCGCCGCAATTGTTAGCCTGTTCTAGCCTGTTCAACGTCTCTTTCATATCGTCTGAGATCCCCAAAGATTGGAAATCTGCCGCGGTCATCCCCCTCTTCAAAGGGGGAGACACTCTAGACCCAAACTGTTACAGACCTATATCTATCCTACCCTGCCTTTCTAAGGTCTTCGAAGGCCAAGTTAACAAACAGATCCCCGACCATTTTGAATCCCGCCGTACCTTCTCTACTATGCAATCTGGTTTCCGAGCTGGTCATGGGTGCACCTCAGCCATGCTCAAGGTCCTAAACGATATCATAACCGCCATCGATAAGAGACAATACTGTGCAGCTGTATTCATCGACCTGGCCAAGGCTTTCGACTCTGTCAATCACCACATTCTTATCGGCAGACTCAACAGCCTTGGTTTCTCAAATGACTGCCTCGCCTGGTTCACCATCTACTTCTCAGACAGAGTTCAGTGTGTCAAATCGGAGGGCCTGTTTTCCGGACCTCTGGCAGTCTCTATGGGGGTGCCACAGGGTTCATTTCTCGGGCCGACTCTTTTCACTGTATACATCAATTATGTCGCTCTTGCTGCTGGTGATTCTCTGATCCACCTTTACGCAGATGACACCATTCTGTATACTTCTGGCTCTTCTTTGGACACTGTGTTAACTAATCTCCAGACGAGCTTCAATGCCATACAACTCTCCTTCCGTGGCCTCCAACTGCTCTTAAATGCAAGTAAAACTAAATGCATGCTCTTCAACCGATCGCTGCCCACACCTGCCTGCCCGTCCAGCATCACTACTCTGGACGGTTCTGACTTAGAATATGTGGACAACTACAAATACCTAGGTGTCTGGTTAGATTGTAAACTCTCCTTCCAGACTCACATTAAGCATCTCCTATCCAAAATTAAATCTAGAATCGGCTTCCTATTTCTCAACAAAGCATCCTTCACTCATGCTGCCAAACAAACCCTCGTAAAACTGACTATCCTACCGATCCTTGTCTTCGGTGATGTCATTTACAAAATAGCCTCCAACACTCTACTCAGCAAATTGGATGCAGTCTATCACAGTGCCATCTGTTTTGTCACCAAAGCCCCATATACTACCTACCACTGCGACCTGTACGCTCTCGTTGGCTGGCCCTTGCTTCATATTCGTCGCCAAACCCACTGGCTCCAGGTCATCTATAGGTCTTTGCTAGGTAAAGAACCGCCTTATCTCAGCTCATTGGTCACCATAGCATCACCCACCCATAGCACGCGCTCCAGCAGGTATATTTCACTGGTCACCCCCAATGCCAATTTCTCTTTTGGCTGCCTTTCCTTCCAGTTCTCTGCTGCCAATGACTGGAACGAATTGCAAAAATCACTGAAGCTGGAGACTTATATCTCCCTCTCTAACTTTAGGCACCAGCTGTCAGAGCAGCTCACAGATCACTGCACCTGTACATAGCCCATCTGTAAACAGCCCATCCAACTACCTCATCCCCATACTGTTATTTTTTTTCCTCCTTTGCACCCCAGTATATCTACTTGCACATTCATCTTCTGCACATCTATCACTCCAGTGTTTAATTGCTAAATTGTAATTATTTCACCACTATGGCCTATTTATTGCCTTACCTCCCTTATCTTACCTCATTTGCACACACTGTATATATACTTTTCTATTATGTTATTGACTGTAAGTTTGTTTATTCCATGTGTAACTCTGTGTTGTTTATGTCGCGCTGCTTTGCTTTATCTTGGCCAGGTCGCAGTTGTAAATGAGAACTTGTTCTCAACTGGTCTACCTGGTTAAATAAAGGTGAAATTAAAAAATTAAAAAAACAAGCTTTGATGTTATTCAGAAGTAACATATCATTTTCTCCCTTGGTAAAGAAAGTACATTCTTACAGTGGCCAAATACTGATGTATCTTTGTCTGCACTTTCAGCATCTCTGATACAAGTAGTACCATATTGAGCCCATATGTCCAGGTGCATCATAATTGGTTAGCTCAAGTGATTGATCAGCGCCGGCTAACCACTTCCTGCAAGATGGATCTTTATAGGTTCCCCCTTGATACCCAGAGCTGCAGCATCACCTTTAAGTCCATGATACACAGAGGTAACCCCCCCCCTCACACACGTGTCTTTGTACCTTAGCCTCTTTCATCAACTCCTTTTTCTCATCTCCTTTTCAGAGGGCTGTACTATACAAACATGTAACATCAACAAAATATTTTATCTCTTCAGCATCAGAAATAAAATTGCGGGCATTCGCCAGCACCACTGCAGTGAACCACATAACTAGGGAGAGCATGACTACACTGGATGAATGGGACTTCCTGGGCATTGCTATGACTGAGGAAGAACTAAATTATGGTGGTGATGAAAAATGGCATCAGCTAATATACAAGGTATTAATTGAGGCAAATGACAGCATGATCTTTAAATAGAATGACTGTTGTTATATTAGGACTATTTCATAATTTGCAAGAGACTAATACAAACTGAAGGGATCACACTTGTCCCTTTCATAATTATAATGAGTATTATTGATAAGTATTTTTTGTCTATTGTGCATTCTAATTTATATGATCCTTTTCCCCTTCCATACAGATCACCTTACGAAGGAGGCCACTATTATATATAATCAACCTTGTGGTACCAATCGCCTTTTTTCTTGTGTTGGATTTGGCCTCCTTTTTCATCAGTGAGGCCAAAGGGGAAAAGCTAGGCTTCAAAGTGACCATACTCTTGTCCATCTCTGTCCTATTGTTGATTCTCAATGACATCCTGCCCTCCACAGCAAACAACCTGCCAGTGATAGGTGAGAGGTTACCACATTATTGGTTTACAGCACGGTAAATACAAGAACCCCCCTCCACATTGTATTTAGCCTTATGTCATTTGCACAGTCTTATTCTCATCTTTATTCTGAGTATTTCCCCATAATCTCCTAAGTGTTTTCATTTTACAGTTAAGGTCGGAAGTTTACATACACCTTAGCCAAATACATTTAAACTCAGTTTTTTCACAATTCCTGACATTTAATCCTAGTAAAAATTCCCTGTCTTGGGTCAGTTAGGATCACCACTTTATTTTAAGAATGTGAAATGTCAGAATAATAGTAGAGAGAATGATTTATTTCAGCTTTTATTTATTTCATCACATTGCCCGTGGGTCAGTAGTTTACATACACTCAATTAGTATTTGGTAGCATTGCCTTTAAAATGTTTAACTTGGGTCAAACTTTTCGGGTAGCCTTCCAAAAGCTTGCCACAATAAGTTGGGTGAATTTTGGCCCATTCCTCCTGACAGAGCTGGTGTAACTGAGTCAGGATTGTAGGCCTCCTTGCTCGCACACACTTTTTCAGTTTTGGCCACAAATTTTCTATACGATTGAGGTCAGGGCTTTGTGATGGCCACTCCAATACCTTGACTTTGTTGTACTTAAGCCATTTTGCCACAACTTTGGAAGTATGCTTGGGGTCATTGTACATTTGGAAGACCCATTTGCAACCAAGCTTTAAATTCCTGACTGATGTCTTGAGATGTTGCTTCAATATATCCACATAATTGTCCTCCCTCATGATGCCATCTATTTTGTGAAGTGCACCAGTCACTCCTGCAGCAAAGCACCCCCACGACATGATGCTGCCACCCCCGTGCTCACGGTTGGGATGGTGTTCTTTGGCTTGCAAGCCTCCCCCTTTTTCCTCCAAACATAACGATGGTCATTATGGCCAAACAGTTTTATTTTTGTTTCATCAGACCAGAGGACATTTCTCCAAAAAGTACGATCTTTGTCCCCATGCGCAGTTGCAAACCATAATCTGGCTTTTTTATGGCGGTTTTTGAGCAGTGGCTTCTTCCTTGCTGAGCGGCCTTTCAGGTTATGTCGATATAGGACTCGTTTTACTGTGGATATAGATACTTTTGTACCTGTTTCCTCCAACATCTTCCCAAGGTCCTTTGCTGTTGTTCTGGGATTGATTTGCACTTTTTGCACCAAAGTACGTTCATCTCTAGGAGACAGAACGAGTCTCCTTCCTGAGCGGTATGACGGCTGCATGGTCCCATGGTGTTTATACTTGCGTACTATTGTTTGTACAAATGAACGTGGTATCTTCAGGCATTTGGAAATTGCTCCCAAGGATGGCTGATTTCTTTTGGTCTTGGCTGATTTCTTTTGATTTTCCCATGATGTCAAACAAAGAGGCACGGAGTTTAAAGTTAGGCCTTGAAATTCATCCACAGGTACACCTCCAATTGACTCAAATGATGTCAATTAGCCTACCAGAAGCTTCTAAAGCCCCGGCATAATTTTCTGGAATTTTCCAAGCTGTTTAAAGGCACAGTCAACTTAATGTATGTAAACATCTGACCCACTGGAATTGTGATACAGTGAATTATAAGTGAAATAATCTGTCTGTAAACAATTGTTGGAAAAATTATGCACAAAGTAGATGTTCTAACTGACTTGCCAAAACTATAGTTTGTTAACAAGAAATATGTGGAGTGGTTGAAAAACTAGTTTTAATGACTCCAACCTAAGTGTATGTAAACTTCTGACTTCAACTGTATATCATTGACATCTCCCATTCTCCAGCTATTTACTGCATCGTAATCTTTGCCCTTACGGGCCTCAGCCTCCTGGAGACAATGCTGATGAGCTTCCTGATTGATATGGACAGCAGGGTTGATCAGGACGTCCAGACCTATGCTAAGACCTGCAAAGAGACTCAAGAAGAGACTGAATGCCGAAGAGGTGAAATCTGTTATTTTGTCATTCTCATAAGAGATTGATTATGATCCAGGACATTACTGAGGCCATAGAAGTAGAATATAATACCCCCAACACAATTGATTCGACTCCAGAAACTGCAAGAAAACCTTCCAATTTTCTTCTTAGAGCCTGAGAGAGATGCTGAGAGCAGCCTGGAGAAGGTGGACACCTTTAACAAGAAGGACCTCGATGGAGACTGGCTGAACAACCCCCACCTGCTGCAGCTGATCCTAAAGGAGGTGCAGAACGTACGGCAGGAATGGTTCTCTGTTAATGTGAGATGTGGCCAGAAGAAGCCTGGGTACTGGGAGAAAGTGGCCAGGCGCATTGACCAGGCTTACTTTTGCCTTTATCTCATTACCACCATTAGTTTTCTGATATTCATAAGTTTCATGTGGCTTCACTAACTGTGCACAGTGCATTTACAATATATGAGGATTTTTCGGCTCTTTGGGTTACTTATATGCATAATATTGGTACTTAATGGTAAATAATACTGGTAAATTCCAATAAATTATTATTTATAAATAGCTGTTTCCTTGCAAGACCTGTAGACTAAAGCTTTTAATATATTTTACATTTTCTTCATTACCTAACCTGACTTAGGTTCACTTGACTACTGCTTCTGTTGTTAAGGCTATTGTTCATGTCTGTGATTGAGCTAACTGAAATAAATAAATGACTATTTGCAACATATTCATTAAGTTGTTTCCAGTAGCGGTGCGTGGGAAACATCTATGGGCAAGCCTCCCACCAAAAAGGCATATTACAACCTATGTGTTGTGATAATTGCGTTGTTTGCTCTATAACCTGTTAGTTCATGTGCCTTGCCACCGTGATATACAGTGCATTCGAAAAGTATTCAGACCCCTTGATTATTTACAGCTTTATTCTAAAATGTATTTTAAAAATATAAAAAATATCATCAATCTACACACAATACCCCATAATGACAAAGTGATAACAAGTTTTTAGAAATGTTTGCAAATTTATTACAAATTAAAAACTGAAATACCCTATTGACATAAGTATTCAGACCCTTTGCTTTGAGACTCGAAATTTAGCTCAGGTGCATCCTGTTTCCATTGATCCTTCAGATGTTTCTACAACTTGATTGGGGTCCACCTGTGGTAAATTCAATTGATTGGACATGATACGGAAAGGCACACATCTGCCTATATAAGGTCTCACAGTTGACAGTGCATGTCAGAGCAAAAACCAAGCCATGAGGTCGAAGGAATTGTCCGTAGAGCTCCGATACAGGATTGAATCAAGGTACAGATCTGGGGAAGGGTAGCAAAACATTCCTGCAGCATTGAAGGTCCCCAAGAACACAGTGGCCTCCATCATTCTAACATGGAAGAAGTTTGGAACCAGCAATACTCTTCCTAGAGCTGGGCCCGGCCAAACTGAGCAATCTGGGGAGAAGGGCATTGGTCAGTTTGGGTGACCACGAACCCAGTGGTCACTCTTACAGAGTTCCTCTATGGAGATGGGAGAACCTTCCAGAAGGACAACCATCTCTGCAGCACTCCACCAATCAGGCATTTATGGTAGAGTGGCCAGACGGAAGCTATTCCTCAGTAAAAGGCACATGTCAGCCCGCTTGGAGTTTGCCAAAAGGCACCTAAAGACTCTCAGACTATGAAAAACAAGATTCTCTGGTCTGATGAAACCAAGATCACGTCTGGAGGAAACCTGGTACCATCCCTTCGGTGAAGCATGGTGGTGCCAGCATCAGGCTGTGGGGATGTTTTTAATTGGCAGGGACTGGGAGACTAGTCAGGAGGAAGGCAAAGATGAACGGAGAAAAGTACAGAGAGATCCTTGATGAAAACCTTCTCAAGAGCACTCAGGACCTCACTGGGGCGAAGGTTCACCTTCCAACAGGACAATGACCCTAAGCACACAGCCAAGACATCGCGGGATTGGCTTCAGGACAAGTCTCTGAATGTCCTTGAGGTGCCCAGCCAGAGCCCGGACTTGAACCTGATCGAACATCTCTGGAGAGACCTGAAAATAGCTGTGCAGCAACGCTCCTCATCCAATCTGACAGAGCTTGAGAGGATCTGCATAGAAGAATGGGAGAAACTCCACAAATACATATTTACATTTACATTTAAGTCATTTAGCAGACGCTCTTATCCAGAGCGACTTACAAAATACAGGTGTGCCAAGCTTGTTGCGTCATACCCAAGAAGCCTCAAGGCTGTAATCGCTGCCAAAAGGGCTTCAACAAAGTACAGATTAAAGGGTCTGAACACTTATGTAAATGTGATTTAAATTGTTTTAATTTTTAATGCATTTTCAGACATTTCTAAAAACCTGTTTTTGTTTTGTCATTATGGGTATTGTGTGTAGACTGATTAGATGTTTTTTTGTCCATTTTAGAATAGGGCTGTAACGTAACAAAATTCTGAAAAAGTCAATGTCCTGAATACTTTCTGAAGGCACTGTATAGGCCTAACGCCGAGACAATAAGAAGACACACTGGCAGAATAAATTCAACCTTCGTTTCATCACAAAACCAGAGTGTCACGTCCTGACCTTAGTTCCTTTTTTATGTCTCTATTTTGGTTTGGTCAGGGCGTGAGTTGGGGTGGGCATTCTATGTTTTGTTCTATGTTTTGTATTTCTGTGTTTGGCCTGGTATGGTTCCCAATCAGAGGCAGCTGTCTATCATTGTCTCTGATTGAGAACCATACTTAGGTAGCCTGTTCCCACCTGTGTTTGTGGGTAGTTGTTTTGTGTTTGTTTCACCTGACAGGACTGTTTCGATTTTCGTTGTTTCACTTTTGTTATTTTGTTATTGCAGTGTTCAGTTTATTTATTAAAATTAACATGGACACTTACCACGCTGCGTTTTGGTCCGATCCTTCCTATTCCTCATCTGAAGAAGACGACAATCGTTACAGAACTACCCACCAAAAAAGTACCAAGCAGCGTGGTAAGGAGGAGCAGCGCTATCTGGCAAAATGGACATGGGAGGAGATATTGGACGGCAAGGGACCCTGGGCACAGGCTGGGGAATATCGCCGCCCCAAAGAAGAACTGGAGGCAGCTAAAGCTGAGCGGCGGCGATATGAGGTAAGGCAGCGCAACAGGCACGAGAGGCAGCCCCCAAATTTCTTTTGGGGGGGCTCACGGGGAGATTGGCGGAGTCAGGCGATAGACCTGAGCCAACTCCCCGTGCTTACCGGAAGAAGCGTAGTACTGGTCAGGCACCGTGTTATGCGGTGAAGCGCACGGTGTCGCCAATACGCGCTCATAACCCGGAGCGCTATAGGCCAGCCCCTCGCAAGTGCCATGCGAGAGTGGGCATCCAGCCAGGGCGGATTGTCCCAGCTCAGCATGTTTGGTTTCCGGTACTCCGTTTCGGCCCAGGGTATCCTGCACCGGCTTTGCGTACTGTGTCTCCGGGGCGCTGGGAGGGTGCAGTTCGCCCTATGCCTGCGCTCCGCCCGTGCCGGGCGAATGTGGGCATTGAGCCTAAGGGAGAGGTGCGAGTTGTATGCACCAGATCTCCAGTGCTCCCCCACAGCCCGGTCCATCCGGTGCCTCCTCCACGCACCAGGCCTCCTGTAGGTCTCCCCAGCCTGGTGTGCCCTGTGGCAGCCCCACGCACCAGGCTGTCTCTCCGTCTCCTCCCTCCAGGTTCTCTCTCCAGTCCGGAGCTGCCAGAGCCGCCCGTCAGTCCGGAGCTGCCAGAGCCGCCCTCCTGTCCGGAGCTGCCAGAGTCTCCCGCCTGTCCTGGTGCTGGAGGAAGATGCTGGAGGAAACAGGTACAAAAGTATCTATATCCACAGTAAAACGAGTCCTATATATATAACCTGAAAGGCCTCTCAGCATGGAAGAAGCCACTGCTCCAAAACCGCCATAAAAAGCCAGACTACGGTTTGCAATTGCACATGGGGACAAAGATCATACTTTTTGGAGAAATGTCCTCTGGTCTGATGAAGAGCATCATGTTGTGGGGGTGCTTTGCTGCAGGAGGGACTGGTGCACTTCACAAAATAGATGGCATCATGAGGGAGGACAATTATGTGGATATATTGAAGCAATATCTCAAGACATCAGTCAGGAAGTTAAAGCTTGGTCGCAAATGGGTCTTCCAAATGAACAATGACCCCATGCATACTTCCAAAGTTGTGGCAAAATGGCTTAAGTACAACAAAGTCAAGGTATTGGAGTGGCCATCACAAAGCCCTGATCTCAATCCTATAGAACATTTGTGGGCAGTACTGAAAAAGCGTGTGGGAGCAAGGAGGCCTACAAACCTGACTCAGTTACACCAGCTCTGTCAGGAGGAATGGACCAAAATTCACCCAACTTATTTTGGGAAGCTTGTGGAAGGCTACCTGACACGTTTGACCCAAGATAAACATTTTAAAGGCAATGCTACCAAATACTAATTGAGTGTATGTAAACTTCTTACCCACTGGGAATGTGATGAAAGAAATAAAAGCTGAAATAAATCATTCTCAATACTATTATTCTAACATTTCACATTCTTAAAATAAGTTGGTGATCCTAACTGACCTAAAACAGGGAATTGTTACTAGGATTAAATGTCAGGAATTGTGAAAAACTGAGTTTAAATGTATTTGCCTAAGGTGCATGTAAACTTCCGACTTCAACTGTACGCCACTGCTTGTTTCCTGTCTTCCCTTGATTAACATAGCTAGCTAGCATGTAGATTGTAGCTATAGCCAACCTAGGCTAGGTTTACTGCTCTCCCATCTCTCAAAACAAAGTAATCCCCAACAGAAAGTATGAATAAGTGAAATAAGTGAGCTCATGACTGCCAATTTTGATGTCAGCTTTAGAAATACCACAGACTGTATCATAATAAAAAATAACTAGCTAGGATTAGGAGCAGGACAAACATCAGGGCACTACATTGGATCTCCTATGCAGAGGCAATCAAGAGAATTGAGAAAGAATGTGATGCTAGTGTTGAACATATGGTCATGGATGCACCACAGCCATTAATGAACGTTTGTCAATCAAGAGAACCGGACACACTGTGTGTGATAAAAGGGGATTTTGTGGCATTCATTGCAACTGTTATAAATGGTAAGGCTCAAGTGTTAAAGAAATCAAAGAAATTGGACATCATTGTGGCTGCGGCAGAAAAGTTTCTAGGCCTGAAAGTATTCACAGTGGAAGACCTAAGGGTTAAGGGGTAATGACGACGGAAGAAGAACCGCCCTCCCAGACTCGTGAGCCTGGATAAGGGTCAGATTTGACTTTGTGATTTTAATAGAAGATGCAGGGTTATTTTGTATATATTGTTTTGTTAGTATGAATATTTTCATCCAAAACATCTTTCGCTTTTTGGGGATATTTTTGTTGTCATCCTGCACAGTCGGTGGCAGTAATACTCCTTTTCTTGGTTGTAGTCCACCAATAAATCCCAAAGAAGAAGAAGTAGGATCAGTCTCTGGGTTCTTTTCTCCATTAGATTTGTTCAACTCCATCCTCTCTCCTCCGTCCTCTCTGGCCTCCTTTTGAAAAAGGTCAAAGGTAATCGAGGAGAGGTGGCGAGGAGAGGGAAAGTGGACGATAATGCGCTTCTATGACATGAGACTCTCCTTCTCTAATCACGCGTCATCAGGCAAATTATGTTTACATGGTGGAATCCCAAAATAAATGTATAAAGTGATAAAAATATATATATAATTTAGCAAAATGAGAAAGACATTTATAGATAAAAAGATAAGTAGTATATTGTTTTTTAAATGTTAGCATGTTTTTCTCCTTTGAGAAAACAATAGCTGATTTGAAGGGGGTGTGGCAGAATTAAAACCTCTTCTGCAAAAGACTCAGCAAGAATACACTTGTGCTTCCTCGCCCAAAGGAGGCTGTCGGGGAGGGGAGAACCGTCTTCTGTTTACCTTTCTGACGAATTGACACACACCTTGACCTTTTATCGGTTTCCGGCTCACGGCGGAAAGAGGACGGAGGAGAGAGGATGGAGGACAGACTTTTGCCCAAATGAGAAAAGGCCTGGGACAAGTTTTGGTCCTTAATATCCGTGATCCTTGGAACCCCATAGAGGTCGTCAGGTTGTGTTCCTAAAAAACGGAAAATAGTTACCTCTGGTTATTATTGGGGGGAAAAATAGTGTTTTGGGATAAAAGCTCAAAATCAGGTCTGAGGTTAACACGGGCTTAGGAGATGTTATACGTTTTGTTCTATGAGATAATATGAGTCAGTTAACATGACCTTTGAAATATGAAGCCTTTGTGTGCTTTATGTCCTTTTTTTAATTACAGAAATACTTCAAAATTCACAAAAAGTGACGTTAGCTGATGATGATCTCATTGATCAAAAAGTAGAATATCTCCTTAGCCTGTGTTTACCACAGACCTTATTTTTGCAATTTTCCAAAATCACTCATTTTCCCATAGAATTTGGCCAACAAGCCATGGTGGAGTTAGTGGCTGTGTTCCTCTGTCCAGGCGTTGCTGACGCATGCCAGATCTTATAACGTCTGGATAGGTATTTTACGTATCAGCTAACCACATCATGGTTGCGTTCCCCTGCTCACACGTTGCATGCCACGTCATCGACTGTGTCATCGATTGACAGATTGCTATAATATATGATGTGGTTAGTTGATATGTAAAATGCCTATCCAGGTGTTGTAAGATCTGCAAGGAGTCAGCAATGCCTGGGCAGAGGAACGCACCCAATATGTTATAGCAATCTGGTGCCCAATCTCAAGTAACCATTGGTTGATGCATGCAACGTCTGAGCAGGGGAACGCGTCCAGTGCTTACAAAAAGATGCCATTTGTCACGCCCTGACCTTAGAGATCCTTTTTATGTCTCTATTTGGTTTGGTCAGGGTGTGATTTGGGGTGGGTATTCTATGTTCTTTCGTTCTATTATTTGTATTTCTATGTTTTGGCCGGGTAGGGTTCTCAATCAGGGACAGCTGTCTATCGTTGTCTATGATTGAGAACCATACTTAGGTAGCCCTTTTTCCCACCTGTCTTTGTGGGAAGTTGTCTTTGTTAGTTGGCACTATAGCCTTTAGCTTCACGGTTGTTTTGGCTTGTTTATTGTTTTTGTCGGCGTAATATGTACGCTTACCACGCTGCACCTTGGTCCTCTTCATTCAACGGCCGTGACACCATTACTACAGTATGAAGATAGAAATCCCTTACCATGTTTGATCAGACTTGTAAGCGATGTCATGGTGACGTTAGCTGGCTAAACTCATGCCCAGAAACAAGTCATCAGGTCTAACCAATAATCTATATGAATCTTTATCTACATAAAGATTGATGATGCTATGTATTGGCCATTGAGAGGCTTTGAAGCCACCTGTCAGCCATACTGGCACTCCCCAATAGGAGCAGTCCTCCATAAGAATGAATGGAATTCTACAGTATTTACATTAAATGTTTCAAGGACAATTTTTTGTTGTTGTAGTGGGAACATTAACATGAGTCATTTCTAAAAAGGATACTTTTAGGACATTTATATACAGTACCAATCAAAAGTTCGGACACCTGCTCATTCCATTTTTTTTTTTAAACGATTTTCTAAATTGTAGAATAATAGTGAAGACATCAACATTATGGAATAACACATGGAATCATGTAGTAACCAAAAAAGTGTTAAACAAATCAAAATATATTTTAAATTTGAGATTCTTCAAAGTAGCCACACTTTGCCTTGATGATGTCGTGGAAATATACAGTCAATCATATTTCTCAAATACCGGAGCCTATGAGTTCAAATAGACTTTTATTACAGCATAATAAAAGCAGAGCTCGTTCATGAATACAACTACTTTCCAGTCTTGGCTCATACTTCTTATACATTTTTCCTCCTTACGTCACACCCATAGTTACTCCTCTTAATGACTCATCCCCTCTGGCATGTAGCCACCGTTATCTTATTGCCTTGCACTAAGTTTAGTTTGGTTTCATATTAGGGCATGGAAACTGTAGAGTCACACCAATAGTTCAAAAATACCGACATGTACTCGCCTTAAGACAGGTTGATGCATGTAGGACCATAGCAACAGTCCTTGACACTTTACAGAAATAACCAGACATGTCATCCTGCTAACTCCTCTGAAAGGGACACCCATGTTCTGGAAAAGACCCAAGAGGTGTAACCATAGCAACAGCACATATTAGGCCATAACACAGTTACAGGAATAACCAGTCGTGTCCACACTCCAGACAGGTGCATGTCTAATGGTGTCTAATGACCCAGAGCACATATAGAGTGCACCCATCTTACTAGCTCTCCTGCAATTAATAATCAACACACATGGTATGGAAAATTCTCAATAATGACAGCACGCTTGGCATTCTCTCAACCAGCTTCACCTGGAATGCTTTTCCAACAGTCTTGAAGGAGTTCACACATATGCTGAGCACTTGTTGGCTGCATCTCAGTGCTAGAGGCGTCACAACAGACCCTGGTTCGATTCCGGGCTGTATCACAACCGGCCGTGATTGGGAGTCCCATAGGGTGGTGCACAATTGGCACAGCGTCGTCCGGGTTAGGGTTTGGCCGAGGTAGACCGTCATTGTAAATAAGAATTTGTTCTTAACTGACTTGCCTAGTAAAATAAAATAAATAAATATCAATAATATTCATGCAATTACAGAATACAGATAATCTTATACCTGAATCATGTCCTCTAGGAGGATATCTGTCTATGCTATTGTGTAGAACCATATTAAAGTCTCTCCCAAATATCAGCATTGCAGAAGGAAAATGATCTAGGGGTGAATTTGCATTCTCTTTTATATCATCCGATAGTTTTTCATTTGGATTTCTTGAGTTATAACCACAAATATTACAAAGTAAGAACTGTTTTCCAGCAGTTTCAATTACAAAAAATACCCAGTGACTTCTTGTATGAGTCTTAGTTGTTAATACAACAACAACAACAAAAAATGCCCATGCTGAAGATATCTATATCGGTCCACTAATACAGGAGTAGTAAAAGCCCAGTGCACTACTTTTGTGAAAACATTTGAACTAATTGTATTTTAGTGTTTACCAGCATTTGTAACTTGAGTCTGATAATTATCTGTACAAAACAGTTAATCTGATAATACTTGTGGATAATACAGCAGGTCCCGTGTGGCTCAGTTGGTAGAGCATGGCGCTTGCAACGCCAGGGTTGTGGGTTCAATTCTCACGGGGGGACCAGGATGAATATGTATGAACTTTCCAATTTGTAAGTCGCTCTGGATAAGAGCGTCTGCTAAATGACGTAAATGAATATAAATATACACTGCTCAAAAAAATAAAGGGAACACTTAAACAACACAATGTAACTCCAAGTCAATCACACTTCTGTGAAATCAAACTGTCCACTTAGGAAGCAACGCTGATTGACAATAAATTTCACATGTTGTGCAAATGGAATAGACAAAAGGTGGAAATTATAGGCAATTAGCAAGACACCCCCAATAAAGGAGTGGTTCTGCAGGTGGTGACCACAGACCACTTCTCGCTTCCTGGCTGATGTTTTGGTCACTTTTGAATGCTGGCGGTGCTCTCACTCTAGTGGTAGCATGAGACAGAGTCTACAACCCACACAAGTGGCTCAGGTAGTGCAGCTCATCCAGGATGGCACATCAATGCGAGCTGTGGCAAGAAGGTTTGCTGTGTCTGTCAGCGTAGTGTCCAGAGCATGGAGGCGCTACCAGGAGACAGGCCAGTACATCAGGAGACGTGGGGGAGGCCGTAGGAGGGCAACAACCCAGCAGCAGGACCGCTACCTCTGCCTTTGTGCAAGGAGGGGCACTGCCAGAGCCCTGCAAAATGACCTCCAGTAGGCCACCTGTTGTCTATTCCATTTGCACAACAGCATGTGAAATTTATTGTCAATCAGTGTTGCTTCCTAAGTGGACAGTTTGATTTCACAGAAGTGTGATTGACTTGGAGTTACATTGTGTTGTTTAAGTGTTCCCTTTATTTTTTTGAGCAGTGTATATATATATTTTTTTTACCCCCCTTTTTCGTAGTATCCAATTGTTAGTAGTTACTATCTTGTCTCATCGCTACAACTCCCGTACGGGCTCGGGAGAGACGAAGGTCGAAAGCCATGAGTCCTCCGAAACACAACCCAACCAAGCCGCACTGCTTCTTAACACAGCGCGCATCCAACCCGGAAGCCAGCCGCACCAATGTGTCGGAGGAAACACTGTGCACCTGGCGACCTTGGTTAGCGTGCACTGCGCCCGGCCCGCCACAGGATTCGCTGGTGCGCGATGAGACAAGGATATCCCTACCGGCCAAACTCTCCCTAACCCGGACGACGCTAGGCCAATTGTGCGTCGCCCCACGGACCTCCCGGTCGCGGCCGGCTGCGACAGAGCCTGGGCGCGAACCCAGAGTCTCTGGGGGCACAGCTAGCACTGCGATGCAGTGCCCAAGAACACTGTGCCACCCGGGAGGCCCGCGGCAGTTGCATATCTCTCCATTTAACACAGGCATTTGACGTCAACTACAGTCCTCGAATATTAAAAATATGATTACAATAATCACATGTATCCACCAATGCAAAGAAAATAGGCCGCTGGAGAGCCCACACTGCCGCTTTATGGACATCGACTCAATCGTTAGGGCGGAGAGACCTGTATCTTGTCAGTATATCCAAAACCTTTGCTATGACTCACGGTGGCGTTCTGAATTTTGTCGTCTCTTGACCTAGTAAATACTAGATAGTCATAAACCCCTAAAATTGTTATTTTAAAAATGTCATTTTAACCTTAACCACAATGCTAACCATGTAACTTTAAATTAAGACCAAAAGCAAATTTTTTGTTTTCATACATTTTTACGATATATTCATTACGACAACTCTGTTGCAAAACATTTCTTTAACGGAAGCAAACGGAACGAAACGGGGGAGGGACCTACCTTGATTTGTCCAATAGAAACTCTCGTTTTGCAACTGTTTGGCTAATGATTACACCCCTGTTGTGCACACAGTCATTGAATGTGCATGAGATAGAAGAATGCACATATAACGTTTATTGGCGGAGGATGTTTATTTTCTGCACGAGTTATTTATTATTGCCATTCGCTGTCTAGCTTTCTGGTTTAATTACCCTGAAAAAGATTCACTGAACGCAGGTGCGTGTTGTTTACATCTTACTTTGACGTTGTTAATACTGTTGCAAGTGCCTGAAAACAATGTCTAGAGATGATAAAGGTAACTAGATAACCAGTTCAACGCTCATACTAAATCTAGCTACATTACACATTATCGTACTAGCTACAGTAACGTTAACGTTAGACTGGAGAATGGGTCTAGACAGTGCTAGCTACTTACTGGTGTAGCTCAGTTAGGGCAGGTTGTTTAGCTAGCTATCGTTAGCTAACTAACGTTAGCTAGCGTAGTTAACGTTATCTAGTGAGTGCAATACATTTATGCCACATAGCAGCAGATATAATGGCCTTAGCCAACTACTCAAGACAATGCATCACTAGTGTGATGGCATGGAATAGTTAGCAGTGCTAGCTAGCTAGCTATCTGCTTCTCACAAGGTGTTCTGCATTTTTCCTGACGACTGTCAGGAAGCTACAGTCAACTAGATTTGTATAAAAGCGGTATCTATGAAAGTGAGACATTATGTGATTGGTAGGACACAGTTTTGTGAATAATTTGATTTAGGATTTGCCATTACTGTATCTTCCAGGTTGTGATCTCCAGTATTGGTGCCCATCATGGCAGGAGGCATCACAGAGACCGGGGAGCTCTACTCCCCGTATGTGAGTATCAGTATTAGACCCTGCAGTGTTATGCTCATTCTCCTAACTTGTTTCATGTCAGGTATTTGGTGTGCATTATTTTCTATTTTACAATATTTTTGTAAAATGTCACTCCAAAAAAATGTCACTCCATATACGAACTTATACATACGAACAACAACTTCCAGACGCACACAAACAACATCTCATCTGCCCAGACCCGCATGCTCACACCCCCATCCCTAGTGCCTGTATTATTGTTTGCCACTTGGCCTGAAATTGTATCAATTTGTTTTTCTCTGTTGCCCATGCCTTTTCAATATTGACATAAATAAATAATTAGATTTTTTTAAAGTATGTGTTAATGATTGGCATATTGATTTGATTTCCAAGTCTTCAGAGAAAGTTTTTTGAAGATGAGTGATGAGAAGAGAATTGTCCAGGTGTCTCACTACATCCCCCTATGTCATGTCTTGAAATATGCAGACAGAAGGATTAAAATAAAGTTTACATTGTAATACTTATGACAACCAACTTTCTAGCTCCGTCCACAACTTCCAGACTTTATATAATTCCCAGAAAGCATGGATTATTGAGTCGTTATTCGTTTTACACTTAAGACATGACTCTGCCATTGTGCTGTAGAATTTGTGAATTTAGTCTCTTGTGTATATAATATATTCTATATATTAGTTTATACTGGATTACGTGTAAATGTTAGTTAACTGTAATGTCGTTAGTTATACTCCAACTTTCCCTCCATATTGTTCCAACATCAGTTATTTTTTACATCTTTGTTCAAATAGTTTTTTTCCCGAAGAGATTGTCAGTTGGATGTGGTCTCTGCCAGGTTTTTATATCTTCCCTATCATATGAACATCATCTTCTTACTCAAATAAGATTCCCTCAAGGTTGCTCTGATGTCAAAGATTTCAAATCAACATTTTGTGATGTGTAACTTTTAAGTGTGCTGTAAATTCTGAAGAGAGGTTGACAAATGTATAATTGATAGCAAATGCTGAAAAATGATCTAGGCTAAATTAGTTCAAGTTACCTGCATGAGTCCAAAGTCCACAAAATATGTGACAAAATTATTTAAAATAGTGATGTGCACCTACTCTCGTATAGATTACATTTTTATCCCTAAAATGTTCATGAATTCTGCCGCTTGTACAATCGGACCCATAGCACTTTCAGATCACACCTTTGTCCGCCTCCGCATTGACCTCTGTAAAAACATCCAGAGATCAAAGAGCTGGAAATTCAACACCTCCATGCTATCAAACGAAGCGTTCCATACATTGGTCACTACATGGATAGACAACTACACACAAGACAAAGACTCTCCTGTTTCTCTGGCCTAAAGCCACCCTAAGAGGTCATCTGATTGTATATGATTCCTCAGAGAAAAAAGCAATGGAAGCATATAGGTTAGAGCTTGAGAAGTACATTAACAATCTCCAGACAGCACCTCCTGGATTCAACTTAAAGCAGCTAAAGCAAAACTAAACTTGGACTATACTCGGAGAGATATTGCATACCAATTAAAAAAGAGCAGTCGAAGCATACAATCATGGCCATCCGAACAGAAGATGACGAGGTCACATATGATCCAAATAAGATACATTTAACTTTTCATAATTTTTACTGCAAATTTATATGCTTCTGAAAGAGCACATACAGATGCAGAACTCCATTCCTTCCTAGAGGGAATCTCGCTACCTAAACTATCAGAGACCGACCAAGAAGATCTCAACTCCCCTTTCACTCCCGAGGAGGTTTTAGAGGCAATTATCTCCATGTCACCTAACAAATCCCCAGGCCCAAACAGATTTCCCAGAGTTCCACAAAGCTTTTTGGCCACTACAAAATAATTACCATACTGCTCGACGAGACTAAACACTCTTCTGCGCAAAATAATAAAAGTGTACCAAACTGGATTTATTAGAGACAGGTACTCTTCTGATAACATTCGCCGTCTTTTTGATATTATAGATCAAGTAAACGCATGGAAGACCCCTGTTCTGCTGGCTTCACTGGATGCTGAGAAAGCATCCAGTGGGCTCTCGAGTGGCACAGCGGTCTAAGGCACTGCATCTCAGTGCTAGAAGCACCACTACAGACCCTGGTTAGATTCCAGGCTGTATCACAACCGGCCGTGATTGGGAGTCCCATAGGGCTGTGCACAATTAATCCAGCATTGTTAGGGTTTGGCCGGGGTAGGCCGTCATTCATTGTAAATTAAAATTTGTTCTTAACTGACTTGCCTAGTTAAAGAAAAGGTCAAATAAAAAAAAACGTTTGACAGGATGGAGTGAATCTTTCTGTTCTCAGTCTTAGAAAAGTTCAATATGGGCCCAAACTTTATCAAATGGATTAAGTCCCTATATTCTCATCCAAATGCCATGGTGTCTACTAATGGTCTAAACTCTGAGAGATTCTCTTTGGGATGTGGCACAAGACAAGGATGCTCGCTGTCCCCTCTCTCTAAGCGGATGATGTCTTACGATACATATCCAACCCTGAGAAATACCTCCCTTCCATTTCAGACAATTTCTCAGTACGGCAAGTTTTCAGGATATAAGATCAATTTGAATAAATCCATTGTTTGCCCTCTCAATCTTAATCAAATTTAATTTGTCGCATACACATGGTTAGCAGATGTTAATGCGAGTGTAGCGAAATGCTTGTGCTTCTATTTCCGACAATGCAGTAATAACCAACAAGTAATCTAACCTAACAATTCCACAACTACTACCTTATACACACAAGTGTAAAGGGATAAAGAATATGTACATAAAGATATATGAATGGGTGATGGTACAGAGTGGCATAGGCAAGATGGTATAGAGTACAGTCTATACATATGAGATGAGTAATGTAGGGTATATAAACTTAAAGTGGCTAGTGATACATGTATTACATAAAGATGGCAAGATGCAGTAAATGATATAGAGTACAGTATATACATATGAGATGAGTAATGTCGGGTATGTAAACATTATATTAAGTGCCATTGTTTAAAGTGGCTAGTGATAAATCTTTACATAATTTCCATCAATTCCCATTATTAAAGTGGCTGGAGTTGAGTCAGTATGTTGGCAGCGGCCACTAAATGTTAGTGGTGGCTGTTTAACAGTCTGATGGCCTTGAGATAGAAGCTGTTTTTCAGTCTCTCGGTCCCTGCTTTGATGCACCTGTACTGACCTCGCCTTCTGGATGATAGCGGGGTGAACAGGCAGTGGCTCGGGTGGTTGTTGTCCTTGATGATCTTTATGGCCTTCCTGTGACATCGGGTGGTGTAGGTGTCCTGGAGGGCAGGTAGTTTGCCCCCGGTGATGCGTTGTGCAGACCTCACTACCCTCTGGAGAGCCTTACGGTTGTGGGCGGAGCAGTTACCGTACCAGGCGGTGATACAGCCCGACAGGATGCTCTCGATTGTGCATCTGTAGACGTTTGTGAGTGCTTTTGGTGACAAGCCGAATTTCTTCAGCCTCCTGAGGTTGAAGAAGGCGCGGCAGCGCCTCTTCACAATGCTGTCTGTGTGGGTGGACCAATTCAGTTTGTCCGTGATGTGTACACCGAGGAACTTAAAACTTTCCACCTTCTCCACTACTGTCCCGTCGATGTGGATAGGGGGGTGCTCCCTCTGCTGTTTCCTAAAGTCCACAATCATCTCATTTGTTTTGTTGACGTTGAGTGTGAGGTTATTTTCCTGACACCACACTCCGAGGGCCCTCACCTCCTCCCTGTAGGCCGTCTCGTCGTTGTTGGTAATCAAGCCTACCACTGTAGTGTCGTCCGCAAACTTGATGATTGAGTTGGAGGCGTGCATGGCCACGCAGTCGTGGGTGAACAGGGTGTACAGGAGAGGGCTCAGAACGCACCCTTGTGGGGCCCCAGTGTTGAGGATCAGCGGGATGGAGATGTTGTTACCTACCCTCACCACCTGGGGGGCGGCCCGTCAGGAAGTCCAGGACCCAGTTTCACAGGGCGGGGTCGAGACCCAGGGTCTCGAGCTTGATGACGAGTTTGGAGGGTACTATGGTGTTAAATGCTGAGCTGTAGTCGATGAACAGAATTCTCACATAGGTATTCCTCTTGTCCAGATGGGTTAGGGCAGTGTGCAGTGTGGTTGCGATTGCGTCGTCTGTGGACCTATTGGGTCGGTAAGCAAATTGGAGTGGGTCTAGGGTGTCAGGTAGGGTAGAGGTGATATGGTCCTTGACTAGTCTCTCAAAGCACTTCATGATGACGGAAGTGAGTGCTTCGGGGCGGTAGTCGTTTAGCTCAGTTACCTTAGCTTTCTTGGGAACAGGAACAATGGTGGCCCTCTTGAAGCATGTGGGAACAGCAGACTGGGATAAGGATTGATTGAATATGTCCTTAAACACACCAGCCAGCTGGTCTGCGCATGCTCTGAGGAGGCGGCTGGGAATGCGGCTGGGAATGCTCTATGCAGACGCTCTGCCCGTTCCAATGGAAGACACAGGCTTTCAATACCTTGGAATCTTTGTAACACCAGATCTGAATTGCCTTTTCAACTACCACTCCTGGATCGAATCAAGAATGACCTCCGAACCTGGATTTCCCTACCAATTAGCTTAGTCAGAAGAATCAATGTTATCCATATCAACATACTCCCTAGATTGAACTATTTATTTCAGATGCTTCCATGCTATTGCCCAGTTTCATTTTCCAAAACAACCAACCAACGCATCAGTATTGTTCAAAAGTTTGAAAGACAAGCACTTTTTTTGTCCATTTAAAATAACATCAAATTGATCAGAAATACAGTGTAGATATCTACATATTGTTAATGTTGTAAATGACTATTGTAGCTGGAAATGGCAGATTTTTTTAAATGGAATATCTACATAGGCCTACAGAGGCCCATTTATCAGCAACCATCATTCCTGTATTCCAATGGCACGTTGTTAGCTAATCCAAGTTTATAATTTTAAAAGGCTAGTTGATCAATAGAAAACCCTTTTACAATTATGTTAGTACAGCTGAAAACTGTTGTCCTGATTTTAAAGAAGCAATAAAACTGGTCATTTTTAGACTAGTTGAGTATCTGGAGCATCATCATTTGTGGTTTTGATTACAGACTCAAAATGGCTCTAACCAGAATATAAAGAGGAGGGTGAGGCCCCGGTGCACAACTGAGCAAGAGGATAAGTACATTAGTATGTCTAGTTTGAGAAACAGACGCCTCACAAGTCCTCAACTGGCAGCTTCATTAAATGGTGTCAATAAAACACCAGTCTCAACGTCAACAGTGAAGAGGCGACTCCGGGATGCTGGCCTTCTAGGCAGAAAAAAAACAAGGACATTTCTAAGTGACCCAAAACATTTGAACGGGAGTGTATATGGGGCAATAAAAAAACCTAGAATCAAGTTCTACACTCTATCGAAACCTGAATCTAAGGGTGGTCTTGCCCTTCCCTGCCTTTAAATCAAATTGGATTTGTCACATGTGCCGAATACAACAGTGAAATGCTTACTTACAAGCCCTTAACCAACAATGCACTTTTAAGAAAAATACCCCCCCAAAAATAAGAGATAAAAGTAACAAATAATCAAAGAGCAGCAGTAAAATATAAATTGCGAGGCTATATACAGGGGGTACTGGTACACAGTCAATGTTCGGGGGCTCCGGTTAGTCGAGGTAATTGAGATGTGTACATGTAGGTAGAGTTATTAAAGTGACTATACATAGATAATAACAGAGTAGGAGCAGTGTAAAGTGTGTGGGGGGGGGCGGCAGTGCAAATTGTCTGGGTAGCCATTTGAGTAGATGTGCAGGACTCTTATGGCTTCGTGGTAGAAGCTGTTTAGAAGCCTCTTGGACCTAGACTTGGCACTCCGGTACCACTTGCCGTGCGGTAGCAGAGAAAACAATCTATGACTAGGGTGGCTGGAGTCTTTGACAATTTTTAGGGCCTTCCTCTGACACAGCCTGGTATAGAGGTCCTGGATGGCAGGAAGCTTGGCCCCAGTGATGTACTGGGCCGTAAGCACTACCCTCTGTAGTGCCTTGCAGTCGGAGGCCGAGCAGTTGCCATACCAGGCAGTGATGCAACCAGTCAGGATGCTCTCAATGGTGCAGCTGTAGAACTTTTTGAGGATCTGAGGACCCATGCCAATCTTTTCAGTCTCCTGAGGGTAGTGGTTTTGTCGTGCCCTCTTCACTTCTGTCTTGGTGTGCTTGGACCATGTTAGTTTGTTGGTGATGTAGATGCAAGGAACTTGAAGCTATCAACCTGCTTCACTACAGCCCCGTTGATGAGAATGTTGGTGTGCTCGGTCTTTCTTTTCCTGTAGTCCACAATCATCTCCTTTGTCTTGATCACGTTGAGGGAGAGGTTGTAGTCCTTACTGTTACATGGTCAGGTCTCTGACCTCCTCCCTATAGGCTGTCTCATCGTTGTCGGTGATCAGGCCTACCACTGTTGTGTCATCGGCAACTTAATGATGGTGTTGGAGTCGTGCCTGGCCGTGCAGTCATGAGTGAACAGGGAGTACAGGAGGGGACTGAGCACGCACCCCTAAGGGGCCCCCGTGTTGAGGATCAGTGTGGCGGATGTGTTGTTACCTAATATTACCACATGGGGGCGGCCCGTTAGGAAGTCCAGGATCCAGTTGCAGAGGGTGGTGTTTAGTCCCAGGGTCCTTAGCTTAGTGGTGAGCTTTGAGGGCACTATGGTGTTGAACGCTGAGCTGTAGTCAATGAATAGCATTCTCTCATAAGTGTTCCTTTTGTCCAGGTGTGAAAGGGCAGTGTGGAGTGCAATAGAGATTGCATAATCTGTTGGGGAGGTATGCAAATTGGAGTGGGTCTAGGGTTTCTGGGTTAATGGTGTTGATGTGAGCCATGACCAGCCTTTCAAAGCACTTCATGGCTGCAGACTTGAGGTGCTACGGGTTGGTAGTCATTTAGGCAGGTTACCTTGGTGTGCTTGGGCACAGGGACTATGGTGGTCTGCTTGAAACATGTTGGTATTACAGACTCAGACAGGGAGAGGTTGAAAATGTCAGTGAAGACACTTGCCAGCTGGTCAGCGCATGCTCGGAGTACACGTCCTGGTAATCCGTATGGCCCTGTGGCCTTGTGAATGTTGACCTGTTTAAAGGTCTTTCTCGCATCGGCTGTGAAGAGCGTGATCATAAAGTCGTCCGGAACAGCTGATGCTCTCATGCATGTTTCAGTGTTCCTTGCCTCGAAGCAAGCATGGAAGTAATTTAGCTCGTCTGGTAGGTTCGTGTCACTGGGCAGCTCGGCTGTGCTTCCCTTTTTAGTCTGTAATAGTTTGCAAGCCCTGCCACATCTGATGAGCATCGGAGCCGGTGTAGTACGATTTGATCTTAGTCCTGTATTGACGCTTTGCCTGTTTGATGGTTCGTCGGAGGACATAGTGAGATTTCTTATAAGCTTCCAGGTTAGAGTCCCGCTCCTTGAAAGCAGAAACTCTACCCTTAGCTCAGTGCGGATGTTGCCTGTAATCCATGGCTTCTGATTGGGGTATGTACGTACAGTCGCTGTGGGTACGATGTCATCGATGCACTTATTGATGAAGCCAGTGACTGATGTGGTGTACTCCTCAATCTCATCGGAAGAATCCCAGAACATATTCCAGTCTGTGCTAGCAAAACAGTCCTGTAGTTTAGCATGTACTTCATCTGACCACTTTTTTATAGACTGAGTCACTGGTGCTTCCTGCTTTTATTTTTGCTTGTAAGCAGGAATCAGGAGGATATAATTATGGTCAGATTTGCCAAATGAAGGGCAAGGGAGAGCTTTGTACGCGTATCTGTGTGTGGATTAAAGGTGGTCTAGAGTTTTTTTTTTTCTCTCTGGTTTCACATTTAACATGCTGGTAGAAATGAGGTAAAATGGATTTAAGTTTACCTGCATTAATTTCCCCGGCCACTAGGAGTGCCACCTCTGGGTGAGCGTTTTCCTGTTTGCTTATTGCGGTATACAGCACATTGAGTGCTGTCTTAGTGCCAGCATCGGTCTGTGGTGGTATGTAGACAGCTACAAAAAAAATACAGATAGTGTGGTCTACAGCTTATCATGAAATACTCTACCTCAGGCAATCAAAACCTAGAGACTTCCTTAGATATCGTGCACCAGCTTTTGTTTACAAATATACATAGACCACCACCTCTTGTCTTACCAGAGGCTTCTGTTCTATCCTGCCGATACAGTGTATAACCCACCAGCTGAATGTTATTCATGTCGTCGTTCATCCACGACTCGGTGAAACATAAGATATTACAGTTTTTAATGTCCCGTTAGTAGGATATACGTGCTTTTAGTTCGTCCAATTAATTATCCAGCAATTGTACGTTGGCCAATAGGAGGCAGATTAGCCACTCTTCAGCGGATCCTCACAAGGCACCCTGATCTTCTTCCGCGATACCGCTTCCGTCTCTTTCTCCTGCAAATGACGGGGATGAGGGCCTGTTCGGGTGTCTGGAGTAAATCATTAAAGAAAAATGATTCATCCAATTCAAGGTGAGTAATCACTGTTCTGATGTCCAGAAGCTCTTTTTGGTCATACGAGACGGTAGCAGCAACATTATGTACAATTGTACTACTGGTCTGCCCAAATCAGCAACATGTTAACATGGATCACAAACAGACAAGACTCAATGTGGATTCAGATAGAGGCCCAATCCTGTGGTTAATTTCCCCTAAGCTCAATTATATTCATTAATGACTTTAGTGATGTGGGGAACATACCCAAAACCTTTGATTTACAACACCCTACTAACATGGAAGGACTTCAAGAAATACCTTGGCATTTCCTCCCAGATATGCTCTCACTTGCCTATAGTAAACAACCCAGACTCGCCAAAAGGCCAGAGTGATGCCAACTTTCATCTTTGGCATACTCTCAGGATCAGGACCTATTCAGACCTGTTTCATCAGAATGCAACTACACTGAAATCCTTTCAAGAGCTCTGCAGGGAATTCGATGTGCACATTTTCTGTTGTTGATATCTTCAAATTAGACACGTCATTTCCTCTTTCACTTCCAAGGGGAGGTTTAGAGCTCATCTCAATTAAGTTGAGACCCTTCTTGCTACAGCACAATCCATCAAAGGCAAAATCTCCAATATCTATAAATTCCTATACGAGAGTGTGGGTTCCTCCTTACTCTTAAAATAATCTGGGAAAAGGACCTTTGTCTGATTATCAGTGATGAGTTATGAGCGGAGGTTTTGCGACAGGACATGCGGCTCCTCTACTAATATAAAAATGAAAGTATATAATTACACATTTTTGTTCAAATTGTATTACACCCCAGTGAGACTCCATAGAATGAATACAGATATTTTTCTTTATTGTAAAATATGTACCTCTGAAAGTAGAACTTATATGCATGTATTTTGGAGTTGTAGAGAGATCTGGTCATCTATACATACTACTGCATGTACAGTTTGATATGACCTCGTGTCTCTATCTTCTTAATGTTCAGCAGGACTTTGTTCTTGATCTAGACAGAGAGAATTTGTTTAAGACTATCACATACTTTGTGACACATACTTTAAAATGTATTCTCCTGCTGGGGGCTTCTAATTCCTCCCCTGCATTTTAAAATGAGGATAGATCAGATCGTTGACTTTCTCCCTCTTGAAAAGCTCACTTATGACCTCCGCAAGAGACATCCCAGGTTTGATAGACTCTGGTCTCCACAACTCAACTATATTTCAAACTGGGCAGAGTGAATGGGGTGATTTAAGAAAATGTGTGTGTCTGTACAGGAAGTGTAAGTTGCTCTAAAGCTAATTCTTTACTTGTTGTCTTTGCGAAAGCTGGAAATATCTAACACGATTACTGATAGTGCTGCTGCAAATTTGTTTGTTATTTTATTTTATTCTATAATTTGTCTGCCACATCTGTGAATATGGAATGTGTTTTGTTTGTTGATTTGAAAAACAAGAACTTAATACATCTTTAAATTATACAATAGTGATGTAGAGCAGAAATGTTGTGGGGAGCACGTGCGGTGGTTACTCATCTGGTCAGGACACTGAAAAGAGGAAGAAGGAATGCTTAGGCACTGAAAAAGTCTACCACTGATGAACTTTGATGACCCACACCATAAATTCTGTTTAGCAAAGCGTTATTGTGAGGCCTGTCTAGGTATGTCACAAGTTCCTGCAGGGACTGATATCAGCATGGCTGTGTCTGCTTCAGCTGTTTTAAGGCTAGTTGTCTTGTGGTTAAAGTGCCCTTTCTAGATGAAATATTAACGGACTAAAGGAATGGATAGGGATAAGGGCTT
This sequence comes from Salvelinus alpinus, assembly GCF_045679555.1. Taxonomy (NCBI): domain Eukaryota; kingdom Metazoa; phylum Chordata; class Actinopteri; order Salmoniformes; family Salmonidae; genus Salvelinus; species Salvelinus alpinus. Next base: position 39,684,484 of record NC_092086.1, on the reverse strand, counting down.
TTTAGTGATCTGACCTTCTGTTCACTGGTCTATCTGTATGTCACGGTGTCAGCCCTACGTCTCTACTGCTAGATGGGACTGTAATAGTCCACAGCTGAGGACAGTGTTTGAATAAGATCAAGATACTTTCTTCAGTTGACCAGTGCGTTGCAACATGGCAATGTGAGGTCAACATGTTTTTCTTTACACCCGTGCTAAACTGTCGCATGATTTCCAGGGTTCAAACTTCACTCCCTTGACCAGAGTGTGGTGTTACGTTAAGTGAAGGGAGGATAATGTCCAGTAAACAGGAGTGTCCAGACGTACTGGCCTCTTGTGGACCCCCAAGACAACGACACCCTCTAATAGAGCACTCCCTTGGTCTTACTTCTTGTTCTGTGTCTTTGCAGGTGGGCTTGGTATACATGTTTAATCTGATCGTGGGCACGGGGGCACTGACGATGCCCAAGGCCTTTGCCCAAGCAGGTTGGGCGGTCAGCCTGGCGCTCATCTCCTTCCTGGCGTTTATGAGGCGAGTTCCTCGTAGGCTCACTGCCTTTCCATTCATTTCCACAACTGTTGCCTTACATCCACTTCCCCAGTTCTCACTTTAGTTTAAGCACACCATAGCACAAGAGTAATTTACCATATTTAATCCTTATCGTCCACACTTAAGGTCCTCCCAGCCACCTACGTGGAGAGTTATTGCCCTCCCTATCAAATGGGATGCCACTGATGAGGCATGTCAGTAATCTAGCAGGGAACAACCAGAGCAGGAGGAGTTGCAGATGAGTTGATGCAGCGTGTCAGTCAGCAGGAGGAAGTTGATGATGCAGGATGTGTTTCATTAGGGTAGTATATGAGGAAAAAGGGGAGACAGTGGACACACAGAGATGTAGATCAGAGGCCAGTACTTTAGCTTTGTGATGTGGATTTAAACATACACTGTGCCTTTTAACAGTTTCATGTTTTTACATTGCTTTGTTTTTAGATGGTTGAGATCTAGAGACCCTATTTTATCACCAAGGATAGTGTGCAGTTAGACAAGGTCACAGACTACAACAAATACAACACAATGATATTCTATGACAGTTGTTGACAATGGGTCATAAAATTCTATGTTTGTATAAAATTGTTATGCTCAATATATAATATGTGTAGACTCTTCAGTGCTAGTTTTTGTCATCTGAATATATTTTTCTGAACCCACTTTGTTTAATTTTCATCAGTTACATGACCACTACGTTTGTGATCGAGGCCATGGCAGCAGCCAACGCTCAGCTGCGCTGGAAGAGGAGGGAGCAGGAAGAGGTGAGTTAGCACATATAAATAACCAACAGGTGGAAGTAATGAAGGAATAGTGATAGTCGACACTCATACATACGGTCTTTTCCAGTGATCCCTACTCATCAAGTGAAGGCCCAGATTCGCGAGTTCACTACCCTTCAACCTCAACACCTTTACGAGAAGAATAACTTCAAGGCGCTCAATAGACCATTAAAGAATAATATGGGGAATGGAGCGCTTGCCACTCCCACAAATGTGTGATTAAACAAGCCTTGTAGTGTCCTCTACTGACTCACTGGGGGGACAATTTAGTTTTTAATTGTTGTTACTTTAGTCATTTTAAATACTAAGGGAAAGTAATCTCGTGCAGAGATTGATGGAGCTGGTGGAGTTCATTTTGTTTTTTACAGAAAAGCAGCAAGTCATTTTGCCTAATGCCCAAGGTTTCCACTGGAGGAGTTATGAGCGTAAGGACAATGGGTCTGGCTTTGACAGAGCCCCAAACCCCATGGCCTTGATTCATGGCTCACTTAGTCTTCCTCCAACATAATGGGAAGAAGGGAGGCACAGAGTGGGAATGTTTACCCTTGAACATTCTTTATTTCTTTCCGCTCGAATGGAGCACATAAAAAAAATTAAGCCGTTCCTTTAAAGTGATATACTGGCCGACATTTTCTGAGAAAGTCCCATAAAAGTGTATTCGTTTGAATTTGGGGGGGCACTGACTCTGCATCTCTCGGATGTGACGGAGAAATAGGATAGATCTGCTCTTTTGACTCAGCCAAGGCCACATCTGTCACTTTGATGTTAGATGCTTTGTTTCTGTTGCTGGCATATTCTCTTCCAGTGAGCCACCCACTTCTTAGTCTCTCCCACACCCTGCCCAACCAGCTGTAGCTGCTCTTGTTAATTCAACTGATAATGACATCCTCAATGTCGTTTGTAATTGAGCATTAATTAATATAAATCTGTAGTGAATTTGGTAGATGAAGAGTTATGGGAGGGCGTCAGATTGGCGCTCATATCTATTGTATATGAGGGGGAAAGCTCCCTCATCCTCCCCAGAATATCCCAGCTGTTCCAGACAATTTCCAGATGCTGCTCCCCTCCACGTCACATGTCCAGCAAATAAAACACCGTGTTAATAGGTTGTAAACTGACTGTTGTTGGCACTGAGCAATAGGACTTGTAGATTAGGAGTGAAGTCAGTGTTGGGTGGAGGCAGGCTGGTTATCCTCTTTCCATCACCCTCATCTTCAGGTCCAAGACAGCGACTCCACCTCTGATTATTCGGATGATGATGTCCGGGGACGATCAGAGCCAGAGACAAGGCCCATTTTGTCAGTCCGTGAGTATAGTGTTCCCTTCATCCCTCCTGAAGACTAGACACAGTGCTAAGGTCGTGTTAAGAATGTGTTGAAAATAAGGTACACTACATGGCCAAAAGTTCGTCGTACATCTCATTCCAAAATCATGGGCATTAATATGGAGTTGGTCCCCCCTTTGCTGCTATAATACCCCCCACTCTTTTGGGAAGGCTTTACACTAGATGGAACATTGTTACAGGGACTTGCTTCCATTCAGCCATGAGCATTAGTGAGGTCGGGCATGGATGTTGGGAGATCAGGCCTGACACAGTTATTCCAATTAATCTCAAAGGTGTTTGATGGGGTTGAGGTCAGGGCTCTGTGCAGACCAGTCAAGTTCTTCCACACCGATCTCGACAAACCATTTCTGTATGGACCTTGCTTTGTGCATTTGGGGGCATTGTCCTGCTGAAACAGGATTGGGCCTTCCCCAAACTGTTGCTGCAAAGTTGGAAGCACAGAATCGTCTAGAATTTTATTGTATGCTGTAGCGTCAATATTTCCCTTCACTGGAACTAAGGGGCCTAGACTACTGAACCATGAAAAATATCCCCAGACCATTATTTCTCCTCCACCAAACTTTACAGTTGGCACTATGCATTCGGGCAGGTAGCGTTCTCCTGGCATCCGCCAAACCCAGATTCGTCTGTCGGACTGCCAGATGGTGAAGTGTGATTCATCACTCCAGAGAACGCATTTCCACTGCTCCAGAGTCCAATGTCGGCAAGCTTTACACCACTCCAGCCGACGCTTGGCATTGCGCATGGTGATGTTAGGCTTGTGTGCGGCTGCTCGACCACGGAAACCAATTTCATGAAGCTCCCAACGAACAGTTCTTGTGCTGACGTTGCTTCCAGAATCAGTTTGGAACTCCGAAGTGAGTGTTGCCACCAAGGACAGACTATTTTTACGCGCTATGAGCTTCAGCACTCGGCGGTCCCGTTCTGTGATCTTGTGTGACCTACCACTTCGTGGCTGAGCCATTGTTGCTCCTAGATGTTTCCACTTCACAATAACAGCACTTGCAGTTGACCGGGGCAGCTCTAGAAGGGCAGAAATTTGACACGCTGACATGTTGGAAAGGTGGCATCCTATGACGGCGCCACGTTGAGAATGGACACCCTTCAAATTAGTGGATTTGGTACAAAGCTCGATTTTAGAAGAGCTCAGTACGAGCCATTCTAGTGCCAATGTTTGTCGATGGCGATTGCATGGCTTTGTGCTCGATTTTAGACACCTGTTAGCATGGCTGAAATAGCCAAATCCGCTAATTTGATGGGTGTCCACATACGTCTGGCCATGTAGTGTATATGTGAAAACATTGAGTCTTGTGGAGGATTCAGAATTCTCTTTTGTGTCGTCCCTCCTTTCTGAAGGTCTCAATTCTTAAGCATATGTTGATTACGACATAATCAGATCAATCATAAATTATATGTATCCTCCATGTCATTGGTTAATGTCAATGTTTTATAGAAGGAATGACATCAGAATCACTCGGATTGGAATGACTCACCACTGCATTCTCATGTCTATGCATTATCACAGAGCGAACAGGAGGAGGACACGTTGACCACTTTGACATTGTGGAGAGGGTAGAGATGGGTCAAATGGCCTCCATGTTCTTCAACAAAGGTAAGAGCCTATCCTCATTCAGTACTTTGAGGGGATATGATGAACCCACACTCCGTTATTGAATGAAGTGCTGCTAATGCCGCTATGTGCAGGGCATGGTTAAACCTGTCCTTCTTGTCTAACAACTATGGAGGAGTCTTGACGGTTGTGTGGGATAATCTGGGGACAGTTTCTTAACCTTTAAATGGGAATCATTGTTAGATTCCAAAAGTGAGGCTGTTAGCTTTCTAATGGGGTGTAATTGTACACTGAGTGTACAAAACATTAGGAACACCTTCCTAATAGTGAGTTGCACCCCCTTTTGGCCTACAAGGTGTCGAAAGCGTTCCACAGGGATGCTGGCCCATGTTGACTCCAATGCTTCCCACAGTTGTGTCAAGTTGGCTGGTAGTAGATCTCTACCAGTAGCATCGTTCCATCTCATCCCACAGATGCTCAATTGGATTGACATCTGGTGACTGGGTAGGCCACTGCAGTAAGCTAAATTCACTGTCATGTTCGTGGAACCATTCCTGGACAATCCTAACCTTGTGCCATTGGGTATTATCCTGATAATATAAAAAAAAAAAATTGCAGATGCATACACTGCTGCCATGAAGGGATGCACCTGACTGGCAATAATGTTCAGATATCTTGTGGCATTCAAATGTTCCTCCCATTTTTATCAAGCGGCCCAATGTATGCCATGAAAACACACCCCACACCATTATACTACCACAACCACCACCAGCCTGCAATGTTGACACAGCATGATGGATGCATGTACTCGTGGTTTTCTCCATTCCCTAGTCCTCCCATCACCAAGAACCGGTGTTCTTCAGATCAGGCAATGTTTTTCCAATTTCCCAGTGTCCATTGTTTTTAGTCCTTAGCCCACTGCAACCGCAGTTTCTTGTTTTTTTTGCTGAAAGAAGTGGAACTCTGTAAGGTCATCAGCTGCCATACCCCATTTGTGTCAAGGTACGACTAGTTGTGCATTCTTCTATGGGTCTTTGGGCACCAATGTTGTACTGGACTATTAGTTGACTTAACTGTAGCCCCTCTGTTGCTCTGCACAATTTGTCAGCCTCCTTTGTCCTCTTTCATCAATGACCCGTTTTCGACCACTGGCCTGCCGTTGGCTCGATGTCGTTTGGATGGTGGATCATTCTTGATTCACACAGGAAACTGTTGAGTGTGAAAAACCCAGCATCGTTGCAGTTCTTGATACTTACCTGCTGCGCCTGGCACCTACTACCAAACCCCATTCAAAGTCACTTCAATATTTTGTCTTGCCCATTCACCCTCTGAATGGCACACATACACAATCCATGTCTCAAATGTCTCAAGGCTTAAAAATCCTTCTTTAACCTGTCTCCTCCCCTTCATCTACACTGGTTGAAGTGGATTTACAGGTGACATCAATAAGGGATCATAGCTTTCACCTGGTCAGTCTATGTCATGGAAACAGCAGGTGTTCCTAATGTTTGGTACCCTCAGGTTATATGGCTAAATGGTTGTATTTCCCTGGCCATCACACTGCTGCTGTTTTAGTCTCCCCAGCTGTGTGTGTGGGCCTCCTGCAGGCTGCACCAGCGGCGGTGAACATGTTAAAGCCTCAGCAGTCTGAGTGATGAGCTAATTGAAGCAGAATCATGTTCACCTTGAACCAGAAACAGAACAACCTTGCTGATTTACATTACTCACCTACGTCAGAGTAGACACTCCTCGGTGTGCTGGGCCCGCTCACTACCCCCTCCCCACCCTCTCCTCCTCTGCTGTCAGGTCGGCCTGTATCTCAAGTAGTATTAACCAGGTAGGTGACTCAACAGTCTGCAGCATACGCACCTGCAGTGCCAATACTTCAACAGCATCGCTTTTGTCATCTCTGATGATAAAAATGTCAAACCGTTCTGCTTCACTCTGACAATGTCATCTGTGTGCAGATCTCTTCCTGTGTTGTGATCCGGCTCTGGCCACTAGGTGGTGCACTTGGCACACTCGCACACAAAATGATTCACTGACTCACACAAAGCCAGGCAGGCATGCAACATGCTGTTAGAGAAGCAGCATGTTGTTCCCTTGTGGAACATTCTGGCTGCAGTCTCTTCTTTCCTCTTTCTCTCAGCCCTATTAAAGTTGATGTGTTAAAACACTCTTTGGTGATGACCTCTCCCTGTGTGTGTCTGGTGTGGTGTTGTCCTCGGCTGCAGGTGAGGGTGAGGCACCACGAGGAAGTATCGATCGGTGGCAGAGATAAGAGTCCCCTCTATCTCTCTGTGTGATGTGGGAGTGCTGCCCAGTGACTCTAATCAGAAATGAATTAGATGGGCACTGGGCCCAGCGCGTGTGAGAGATGCAGCTCTTTGTCTCAGCTCAATGGTGCTCCAGCATAATGGAAGTCTCGTTTGTCTCTCTACCCAGATCTCTGCTGATGTGAACGCTTCTTTGTGTAATTAGTGCTGGGAGGTAATATAAGATTAGTGGTATGTCTGATCAGGGAGTTTTACTGGTGTGGTAAAGCTGTCAGGCATTAAAACAAAATCTCTTGTTTTTTTGTTGAGGGATTGGATAGTGGAGTGTTGTTGAATGTGTTGTTGGAGTTAATGGACTTGGTTGTGTGAGTGAAGGGCTGAGGCCTGCGGTGCGGGGCAGCTCACAGAGCCAATCAGCTGGCCTCTTGAATCCTTACTACCTTGGGTCGGTTCTGGTTATTGATGGGACTGTTCGACTGCACTGGGCACCACTGGCAGGAAAGGCACTTTTTCACATGATGCGCAGATGCAGATTCGGTGTGGATGTGTGGGGGAATACTTTTTTTCTATGTTTGTTTGTTTTTCCTTCTCCTTCCCACTTCATGTAATTGAAAAATAATCACTATGAAAGGGAATTTGACCTCCTGAGCTAAAATTGTCATAGCAGCAGAGCAAGCTTGGAATAAGGCCATGGGTATCGGGCCTGCCGGTACTGACAGGAATTTTGATGGGGGCTGGTTTATCAGCGGAGCAGCGAGGAGAGTGCGTGTAGTGTTACTGTAACCTTCCTCATCCACAATTTGCAAGTTGATTAGAAGATGACTGTGGCTAATATCACAAAGGGGGGTGAACAACAGAGGCTGGTCTGTGTGCTCCTGCGCCCATCTCAGCCCACCATCCCTCTAGGTAGAAAAGGCAGTAGAAGTGATGTATGGGGAAATGGATGGTGTGCAAACAGAGGGAGAAGGTACAAGCTCTATAACATGCACCACCCTATACCCTTGACTTATAGAGACCATGGAGAGGAATACTAATCCAGTCTCCTTTATTACAGACCCCAGCTTTAATGAGTACCTAACACCGATGCATACATTTTCTGTACTTGAATGACTTTTCTTAAATGTCATACTTGTACGCTATGAGGGGCTCTGACAAAAGGAAAATGGGGAGCAGCGCTGCCATTAAGAAGATAAATGGACATGTTTATGTCAGCCATTTCCCCCCCTCCCACCACCCCAATTACATAAGCCTCAACTAAAATAGTTTTCAAGTCTCTATTGTATATGAATATAAAGGATGTGCTTTCCTTTCCAGAGGGCCTGCTGCTATTACTGCTCAACTCTATGATTACCCCGAGATCCAGATCAATATCCCAAGTTTTAGCACAAAGAATACATCTCACTCAATAAAAGCCCATTGGGGTTTCAAAATCAAACCTAAGGAAAGTAATTTCTGTTGCATCCAACAAACCGCCTTCAGTTGTCAGGCTCTCGCATTCACATTCCTGCCTGATGACGCTCCACGATAGCAGAGCGGAGACCAGTACAGCTGTGGCTTCCAGCGTGGTTGGCATTCAACAAAATAGCTGTGGATGTTTGAAGGAAGCAACTTCCTAACGTACCTCTTCTTCTGGAAACCACTCCTTCCTCCTCCAGACCCAGCTAGAGAGGCTATCAAGGCCTCTGTCAGTCTGCAACAGTGGGGTGATGGATAGTGACGTGTGTCCGTGCCGCTAGGGGACTGAGTGGAGCTCCTAGGTGAAGAGTCATTTGCAGCTGCAGCGTGTGAGCCTCTGGCCGTGGGTAATGGGGAGGTATTAGTGACAGAGCCTGGCAGGGCAGCATCCTCTTGGTCATGCTGGGTCCTCACCTAGCTATCGCTCACTGACAGGGGCAGCACAGGCAGCCCTGATTCCCCCTATCTGAGGCAAAAGCTCTAACAGGCTTCCTTTCCATAGGGCCAGATGGAGACATGCAGGAATGGTAGAGAGTACTGTACAGTGCTAACCTCTGAAAGTGGGGTTGTCGGAGAGGAGGTGAAAATGGAATGTGTAGAATTGATGCAGAGAGAATCGAGTCCCCACCACACCAACCTGTGAGATACTTTCATACTGTAATCAGTGTGCAGATCAGTACTGATAGGTACAGTATAGTGTAATCACACACACTGGCGTCTTCTTGAGTTATCAGTGTTTATTTTCCCCAGCCTTTGTTTTATGACCTCAGTGCACCACTGCACAATGATGTGATCAGATGGTCCTGGAAGAGCATAAACACAACCTGGCTACCAAAGTGCCCTTTGGTTCCCTCTCCCACAGTACTTTAGCACCACATTATCCTCAATGGAGGTAAGATGAGTGGTGGTGCTAGCTAGGTAAATGTTTGCTGTCATCGCCCTTTCCCACAGAATTGACCTGCTGTTAGATATGAAGCTATATTACAGTTGCTACAGTAAGTTGCTGCAGCCCTGTTTGAGTTAGATGGAGAGTCTAACAGTTAGACTCTCCATCTAACTCAAACAGGGCTGCAGCAACTTACTGTAGCAACTGTAATATAGCTTCATATCATAATGCAGTCTACTGTAAGTGTCCATCCAACCCTGCCATAAAACAGGTGATAACTGTTTTACAACTACATGGGCTTATCTGGCTGTTGGACCAGCTAGTCCTCTTCCATATCCCTTTTCATGTTTCCCTTGGCTCGGCTGTGTGATGGGCAGCAGAAGGTTGCCATTCGTTCCTTTACTCTCAGATCAGATGAATCAATTTAGCCCTGTAAAACTATAAACCCCTCACTTTTTATTTATTTTTAATGGACTCCACACTCTAATTTCCCTGTCAGTAATGAATTGGCTGCCAGGGCCAGTAGGACGCAGGAGCCTCCCACATGAGAACTCCAGTGTATGATGGATCCCTGGCACAACATGGCTATCGGTCTCCCGTTGTTGAAAGCTCTCAATCTCCGCTCGTTGTCTTGAATGGGCCAGTAGTGTGAGGTGGGTGTGGGGGATGTAATGAGGAGAATTTTCATCATGAAGTGATTACTTTCTTAATTAGTGTGATTAATATTCTTCCGGAGGAGCGGAGAAATGTGCTGCTGCAGTTGTGGCTGCCATCCCGGAGGGAGAAGCAGGGGATTGATGGAGGAGTGGAGGTGTAGAGACGGAGGAGATTGCCTCTGATGGAGACTGCACGGTTAGCTGTTGAAGTTTGACACAAGTTGCATTGACCATGTTTCATAATCAGGCATCTGACGGCTGTTAGGCAGATTCTCTCGGAGATATGATGAATTGATAACACAGTCATATACACTAGAAATATATAATGTATGACATTTTATGTATAGATCCAGGTATAATCTGCTCATGTCTTAACCCTTTGGTTTTGTCTTTCAGTTGGTGTCAACATGTTCTACATCTGCATGGTAGTCTACCTGTATGGAGACCTGGCCATCTATGCTGCTGCTGTACCCATATCACTAATGGAAGTAGCCTGGTAAGAGCAGCCAGCCAGCTTGTTGCTGATTCATTACATTCATGGGTTTCTTATTTGGGGGTATTATTTCAAGCAACTTTATGACTACTGTGGGTGCAGCTGACTTTCCCAAGTACTTGGAGCATTTACTTTTGGCAGGACAAAACATATCCCTTTCTCTCAGTTCTGTTTTTGTCTCTGCACTTTGGCTGTTCCCTGACCTCCTGTCTCAGTAAAACTTTCTGATGAGGGGGCCTTTAGCCTTCCTGACCTCCCACCAGTGCTCTTGGCAATTACTTTTTGTTGACTGGCTCCCAGACAGGTTTTTATTACAAGTCCCCTCCACTGGCCCGGTGGGCTGGGTGACATCACATATTCCATATTGTTCCAGTCTCAGACAGTATGATTTAGCCTGCAGCTCTAAGGGAGGCTCTTCTCTAGCTAAACTATTGTCCTGGTGAGACCACCTTAACCGTCAGGATCACAATTCCATTTGGTGTAGCTTTATGACAGAAAGATGATTGACTTTCTCATGGTGTACCAAAAAGTACAATTTCAAAAAAGGACCCCCGCCCCAAAACACTAAAGCGCTCTCCCATTTTGTCCAAATGCCGTTAGATTATCAGTGACTTTTTAAGGGTTCAGTGAGCCCTGGGAGTGCCATTATAGGGGTTTCTTATGCACATCATGTGGTGAGGATGAGATCCTTAAACATTTATAGAGATACTTAGCTTTTAAAGGTGAAGGTGAGTGAATACATTTCAATTCAAGATTACAATTTAATCACTTAACACATCAGAGGAAGTTCTATTAACATACCAACCTAGTAGCATAAAAAATATAAATTTGTCCCTCTGACTCAGCGGGGTCAAAAGCCCCGTGGTAACTTTCTAGCTAAAATGTTAGGCGGAACAGACACTTAAAATGGAATTACCCTATGGCACAGACCGGAGCTCCCCGCTCGACTGGCTCTGCCACTGAGGAGAGCCAGGCGATTGAGATCGCAGAGTGGTATCTCTTTGTAAAGCCTTGCCGCAGCAGACGTCTCGGTGGCAGAGGCAGATTCTAATGATTATGTCCCATAATTGATGCTCAGTCTGCCGCACCTTGTTGGCAGCACTGAAAGAGTTTTGTGATTGCCTCAGAATGACAATGTGTAATTTTCCACCAGGAAGACTGGATCATCACTTCAACTCAGTAAAGCCTTGTGCAGTGATATAACTTTTACTGATACTTTTCTTACTGATAATCTAACCGCTCCGAGGTAGTAGGAACTGGCCTCACTGATAATCTAACCGCTCCGAGGTAGTAGGAACTGACCTCCCTGATAATCTAACCGCTCCGAGGTAGTAGGAACTGGCCTCACTGATAATCTAACCGCTCCGAGGTAGTAGGAACTGGCCTCACTGATAATCTAACCGCTCCGAGGTAGTAGGAACTGGCCTCACTGATAATCTAACCGCTCCGAGGTAGTAGGAACTGACCTCCCTGATAATCTAACCGCTCCGAGGTAGTAGGAACTGACAAGTCTGCAAAGGTTTTGTAATTCTGCCCTGTCATATTTAATATTTTATCATTGTTTCATGTTCTTTTGCAACATTGTAAACTAGTCTTTCCTGTCGTATGTAATTCTTGGACTGATTTGATCTGATCATGAAGGGATCTGTAATGATCAACAGTCTGTCTGTTCTCTCTCTAGTGGTAACCACTCATGCAGTGCTGGCAGTGTGAAATACGACGACACCGACTTGTGCTGGGGGCCTGTCACCAGGAAAGACGCCTACAAGGTGTTTCTGGTGAGTACATACTGCACCTCTGTTTCTCACCCCTGTCCTTCTACCCCCGTCCCAAAGGCCCCTGGAGGACACATGGTGTACCACATCTCTCTCTGTCAGCCCCTGCCATCGTGACTGAGCCCCAATGTGCCAACCCCTGTCTTTGTTAGTGTCAGCCTCAGCCCAGAGAGCCCCTTCCAGTTCGGTCTCCCTCTCACGCCACCCCTCCCGCAGCCCTCCTGAGCAAGTGTGTGTGCCCTTGAAGTCTTAAGAGAGCGAAACTCCTGCGATTTCCACTTTTGCTTTAACTTTGCCGGCCGACAGTGATAGATGTGCTGATCTCCTCCTGTATTATTTCCCCCCTCCACTGTTCTCACTCCTCCCTCCATCCTCACTCATTTTCAACAGAACGAGCATACCCAAACAATTCTCCAATAAATGCATTGTTGTTTTTTATCTCGTCTGGATAAGCCTCTTACATCATGTCAACGAATTGAAATTATGCTGATTTATAATCTCCTCCTGTATTTTTTGCTTACCTTGCAGTTTCACAAAGTTTCCTTTTAGGGAAAGGGACATTTCCACCTCTGTGTTAATTTATCTAACTGATTGCTTCTTATTATAGTAGATGTTGAGATGATGTCTGCTTGGGAATATGTTTTAAAAAATTGACCGTATTTGACAGAAAGTCACCTGTTCTCTGGTGTTTCTTGAAGAAGTTGTCTCCTGTTATTAGTTTTGGTCTCTCCTGCTTACAGGCATTTGGATTTCTAGGGGCTTAGTTGTATTTTCTCCCATTTTCTTCTCCATGAAACCTTATTAGATTTCTTCCCGTGGTGGACTCGTCTTTAAATAAATAATTGGGCTTTGATAAAACATTCATCAGCTTCTGTTAGCACACAGGGAGTGGAGTGTCTTCCTTCTCCTCAGCCCCCCTTTGTCTTTGACGTGCCTGGGTCAAACGCTCTGGCCCCTTAGCCACTGCCCACCACTCCCCATGATCACTTTAAATAATTGATTGACTATTCCTTTTAAGCCCAGCCGCTCTCCATACACCGCTCTGTCCTGCCCAATGGAAATACCTCTTCTCTCCCACCTACGCTATGCCTGCTTATGCCCTCTGACACGTCTCTGCCCCACCCCAAAGACCACGGTGCCCTTCGTCCTAATGATGGGTCTATCTAGGCACAATGTCCACAACATCTAGAGTCTTTGCTATCTGGAGTCATTATGCAGCCCAGTATTTTCCTTTTTCTTTACAACATCCATATCATTTCACTGGAAGGCTTCAAGCTCCAAACTAAGTGACCTGCTTTATCACCCTACTGCCAGTCTCTTTATGAACTGAGTGAGTCAGAGGGTGCTTTAGTATTGACTCCTATTATAATATGCTTAATCAGACTGGAAAACATTGCAACAGTTGTCAGAAAGGCTGACAATACGGCATTGGGAAATGCTTAATTATTTTGTTTTGGTTTAGCTAAAGAATTCAAATGAGCCTATTCATATATTATGCTGTCCCATTCTTTGAGTGTTTGAAAAAGGCATTACAAAAAGAACCATAATTACAATTCCTAATTACTTTTTTTGTTTTGGTTATGCAATTAGTTTGACTTAGTTTTGAGCCTCTAAGAGGGTGTAGGCATTAGCAAACACACTGCGTTCAATATGTTAGCATTAGTTGCTGCTTGGTTGTTGTATACCAATGGAATTGCTCAAAGCTGGTCTTTGAACTATGTTCAGGAGGTTCTCTGTGTTTCAGTGGTCATTACATTCTATCTGTTAATGGCCCTTCTCTCCTGTCCTCATCAACCACATTTCTCTCCTCACCATCACATCTTCTCAACCTCAAAATCGAGTAGTCTCTCCTGGCAACAGATTGTCAGTTAATCCTCCATTTGTACCTTGACCAGGCATGTGTAGCTCCCAGTTCTATAGGTGTCATTGATAAGGGGCTTTAATCCCTTGCTATGGTATTATCTGTTTCCTTAAGGGATTTTACTGTGGTAACTGCTCTGTGTACCATACTTATTCATCTTAAATAATCAATAGTGTGTGTAATGTGTATGTTGTGGTTTTGTGCTAAGCACTAATGCTACCTGACCTTCCTCAGTTGGGTGCGTATTTGGTCTGCCTGGGCTGCCGTACTGGGTAGGGCACCACTGGCTGCCACAGGGGGAGTGGGTTTTGATGTCGGACACATTAGTCCAGCCACAGCGTTATTAGGGTTTAGAAAAGGAAGCAAGGATAGATTAAAGGGCAGCCCGATTACAGCATAACGGCGCACAGCTGTAATCCCCATGTGGGTGGCTGTTTGAGAGAGAAGGAAAGAGAGACTGATAGAGTGAAAGAGAAGGAGAGAGCATGATATAGAGAACTCAGGCTAATGTCACAGACAGACAGAAGTAGGGTTGATGGAGTGGTTCCTCCAGGGGGCCTTCTACCCTCTGCACCCTCAAGAATGGACTGTTGTCCAATCAGACAGGCTTAAGAGCTTTTTTTCACCTGCTCTGTACTGTGTTGGTCTGAAAGTCACAACCCTGGGCGTTGCGTGTTTCGGACCACCGGCCTCCTCATCAGACCAGGTTTTTATAGATGCCACCCACATATCAGTGGTCTGCCCGGCCAGACAGTTCTAATCGTCATCAACTGAGCCACAAGCTAGTCTTATTCTAGATCTCATTGGTCGATTTGAATGTCCCAGTCCCTTTATCAGAACAAGATACAAGACACATTTCAGTTGAAGGCATTCAGTTGTACAACTGACTAGGTATCCTGACATGACCAAAACTGTGGACACCTGCTCGTCGAACATCTCATTCCAAAATCATGGTCTGCGCACTTCTGCACTCGGCGGTCTCGTTCTGTGAGCTTGTGTGGCCTACCACTTTGCGGCTGAGTCATTGTTGCTCCTAGACGTTTCCACTTCACAATAATAGCACTTACAGTTGACCAGGGCAGCACTAACAGGGCAGAATTTTGACGTACTGATTTTTTGGAAAGGTGGCATCCAATGACGGTGCCACGTTGAAAGTCACTGAACTCTTCAGTGCCAATTTTTGTCCATGGATGTTGCATGGCTGTGTGCTCGATTTTATACACCTGTCAGCAACAGGTGTGGTTGAAATAGCCGAATTGACTAATTTGAAGGGGTGTCCACATACTTTTGTGTGTGTGTCTGTGTGTATGTATAGTGTACCTCACATTATGCTTGTAGATCTCTCATTTAATTTGTAATTCTTCCTCAGACAGTAGCCCCACGGTGGTTGCAGCAGTGTTTGTTGTGCTTGGACAACAGATTGTGGGTTATTTTTAGTATGTGACAGAACAGCTGTCCCAGTTCAGAAAAGTAGTTCTGCTCTACTAGCAGACCCACAAGGCTCTGGGGATCAGCACAGAGAAGGGGAGAGAGGTGAGGAAAAAAACTGACCAAATCAAGGATCGTCTATTATATAGGAGGGACTATTTTGATAACCGCTGTCAAGAGATTTCTTCAGCTTATCTGAACAATTGTGAAGAAGCTACTGTCTTCACAGCCTGTCTAGGGCTGGGAATTTCCAGGGACCTCAAGATGTTATCACGATACTTAGATGCCAATATGATATGTATTGTGATTCTATGTGTATTTCAATTCGATAATGCTGCAGAGAGACAAGAGAATATGAGAATTTGTTTTGATCAGTCATGGAAATAAGTACTGAAAACATATTGGCTCACTATTTAAAAAGATGGAGAACAAGCTGTAGGATGAAAATACCGGAGTTTTGACTCAGGTACAGCCGACTTGCTCTAGCTAATGCTACCAAGCAACAAAAAAAGTGTGTGTGTGTGTCTATGTGTATATACACTGCTCAAAAAAATAAAGGGAACACTAAAATAACACATCCTAGATCTGAATGAATGAAATATTCTTATTAAATACTTTTTTCTTTACATAGTTGAATGTGCTGACAACAAAATCACAGAAAAATGATAAATGGAAATCAAATTTATCAACCCATGGAGGTCTGGATTTGGAGTCACACTCAAAATTAAAGTGGAAAACCACACTACAGGCTGATCCAACTTTGATGTAATGTCCTTAAAACAAGTCAAAATGAGGCTCAGTAGTGTGTGTGGCCTCCACGTGCCTGTATGACCTCCCTACAACGCCTGGGCAAGCTCCTGATGAGGTGGCGGATGGTCTCCTGAGGGATCTCCTCCCAGACCTGGACTAAAGCATCCGCCAACTCCTGGACAGTCTGTGGTGCTACGTGGCGTTGGTGGATGGAGCGAGACATTTTACAAAATGATGTCCCAGATGGGCTCAATTGGATTCAGGTCTGGGGAACGGGCGGGCCAGTCCATAGCATCAATGCCTTCCTCTTGCAGGAACTGCTGACACACTCCAGCCACATGAGGTCTAGCATTGTCTTGCATTAGGAGGAACCCAGGGCCAACCGCACCAGCCAATGGTCTCACAAGGGGTCTGAGGATCTCATCTCGGTACCTAATGGCAGTCAGGCTACCTCTGGCAAGCACATGGAGGGCTGTGAGGCCCCGCAAAGAAATGCCACCCCACACCATGACTGACCCACCGCCAAACCGGTCATGCTGGAGGATGTTGCAGGCAGCAGAACGTTCTCCACGGCGTCTCCAGACTCTGTCACGTCTGTCACATGTGCGTGTGAACCTGCTTTCATCTGTGAAGAGCACAGGGCGCCAGTGGTGAATTTGCCAATCTTGGTGTTCTCTGGCAAATGCCAAACGTCCTGCACGGTGTTGGGCTGTAAGCACAACCCCCACCTGTGGACGTCGGCCCTCATACCACCCTCATGGAGTCTGTTTCTGACCGTTTGAGCAGACACATGCACATTTGTGGCCTGCTTGAGGTCATTTTGCAGGGCTCTGGCAGTGCTCCTCCTTGCACAAAGGCGGAGGTAGCGGTCTTCCTGCTGGGTTGTTGCCCTCCTACGGCCTCCTCCACGTCTCCTGATGTACTGGCCTGTCTCCTGGTAGCGCCTCCATGCTCTGGACACTACGCTGACAGACACAGCAAACCTTCTTGCCACAGCTCGCATTGATGTGCCAACCTGGATGAGCTGCACTACCTGAGCCACTTGTGTGGGTTGTAGACTCCGTCTCATGCTACCACTAGAGTGAAAGCACCGCCCAGCATTCAAAAGTGACCAAAACATCAGATAGGAAGCATAGGAACTGAGACACCTCTGGCCTGCTCGCCTCCCTACCTCTGAGGAAGTACAGCTCCCGCTCAGCCCAGTCAAAACTGTTCGCTGCTCTGGCACCCCAATGGTGGAACAAACTCCCCCACGACGCCAGGTCAGCAGAGTCAATCACCACCTTCCGGAAACACCACCTCTTTAAGGAATACCTAGGATAGGATAAAGTAATCCTTCTAACCCCCCCCCCCCCCCCCCCCTTAAGAGTTAGATGCACTATTGTAAAGTGGTTGTTCCACTGGATATCATAAGGTGAATGCACCAACTTGTAAGTCGCTCTGGATAAGAGCGTCTGCTAAATGACTTAAATGTAATGTAAATGAGAAGTGGTCTGTGGTCACCACCTGCAGAACCACTACTTTATTGGGGGTGTCTTGCTAATTGCCTATAATTTCCACCTGTTGTCTATTCCATTTGCACAACAGCATGTGAAATTTATTGTCAATCAGTGTTGTTTCCTAAGTGGACATTTTGATTTCACAGAAGTGTGATTGACTTGGAGTTACATTGTGTTGTGTAAGTGTTCCCTTTATTTTTTTGAGCAGTGTATATATATCACACACAGTTGAAGTTGGAAGTTTACATACACCTTAGCCAAATGCATTTAAACTCAGTTTTTCATAATTCCTGACATTTAATCCTAGTAAATCCTAGTAAAAAGTTAGGATCACCACTTTATTTTAAGAATGTGAAATGTCAGAATAATAGTAGAGAGAGTGATTTATTTCAGCTTTTATTTCTTTCATCACATTCCCAGTAGGTCAGAAGTTTGCATACACTCAATTAGTATTTGGTATCATTGCCTTTTAAATTGTTTAACTTGGGTCAAACATTTTGGGTAGCCTTCCACAGGTTTCCCACAATAAGTTGGTGAATTTTGGCCCATTTCTCCTGACAGAGCTTGTGTAACTGAGTCAGGTTTGTAGGCCTCCTTGCTCACACACGCTTTTACAGTTCTGCCTTTTACAGTTATGCTTGGGGTCATTGTCCATAAGGGAAGACCCATTTGCGACCAAGCTTTAACTTCCTGACTGATGTCTTGAGATGTTGCTTCAATACATCCACATAATTTTCCACCCTCATGATGCCATCTATTCTGTGAGGTGCACCATGCTCTCCTGCAGCAAAGCACCCCCACAACATGACGCTGCCACCCCATGTGCTTCACGGTTGGGATGGTGTTCTTCGGCTTGCAAGCATCCCTCTTTTTCCTCCAAACATAACGATGGTCATTATGGCCAAACTGTTCTTTTTTTGTTTCATCAGACCATAGGACATTTCTCCAAAAGGTACGATCTTTATCCCCATGTGCAGTTGCAAATCGTAGTCTGGCTTTTTTATGGCGGTTTTGGAGCAGTGGCTTCATCCTTGCTGAGTGGCCTTTCAGGTTATGTCGATATAGGACTCGTTTTACTGTGGATATAGATACTTTTGTACCTGTTTCCTCCAGCATCTTCACAAGGTCCTTTGCTGTTGTTCTGGGATGGATTTGCACTTTTCGCACCAAAGTACGTTCATCTGTAGTAGACAGAATGCGTCTCCTTCCTGAGTGTTATGACGGCTGTGTGGTCCCATGGTGTTTATGCTTGCGTACTATTGTTTGTACAGATGATCGTGATACCTTCAGGCGTTTGGAAATTGCTCCCAAGGATGAACCAGACTTGTGGAGGTCTACCATTTTCTTTCTGGGGTTTTGGCTGATTTCTTATGCTAAAACTATAGTTTGTTAACCAGAAATTTGTGGAGTGGTTGAAAAAATATTTAATTACTCCAACATAAGTGTCTGTGAAGTTCAGACTTCAACTGTATGTGTTTTTTATTTTTTTTTAATCGTTACTTGAAGTCAAAGTATCAATATAATATTGTCCAAAAATAATGTCCCGATATGTAACTGTATCGATTCACCCCCGTCACTAAGCCTGTCAAACCACTCTCTCTAGGATTGGGAGGTAGTGCCTACACATAGTATGAACTTTGCACCTCATACATACATGCATGCAGAGGACATGACTGAAACTCAATAACAATATTCACTGGATTGCACGGAATTGAATTCACAATTCTGGAGGTTAGCCTCACACCTTACCCTGAGGTGTCTGGACTGTCTGACTTATCGTCAATGGCCAGCTCTGCAAGTTCTTTTGAAACTTAGTCATATGAGTTCATTCAGTGACTTTGTGACTGAAATGAAAAAGGTATTCCAGGTGATCAAAGGTTTTATCATTCTGTAAACCTTCAATGGACGTCAAGCTTTTCACACAGCTCGTGCTGGGCTGTACTTTGTCAGTTCCTTTCACATTCTTTAGTCACTTTCAGACGGAGCTCAGACAACGTTGATTGTAAACACACAGGCTTTTGTCATATCAAGACGGACTAATAACAGCATACAAGCTGCACAGTGGGTGGCCTGTTTGGTTCGCTCTGACCTTTGGTTAGATCAATGGTGTTCACACAAAACGCTATGTATCATGCTGTGGAGCATGGCAGCCATTTTCTCCATCACGATCTGCAAAACCTCTTAACCCTTTTACACTTGTAGGAATTGGCCTATATGGATAGGGCTAAATTAAAATGTTTCTGACAGAAGAAATATGAAAATGATATGCATAACCATGGTAGCAATTGAAAGGGAACAGTTTGGATATTATTGGAAAATGATTAGACCAAAGGTGAGGACACAACATTTCACCTGACACAAGACCGAATCCAAACATTACACTGTGAATTTTATGTTCATTTTACATTTATTGTACTTCTGTTGCATTTGTTGATAACAAAATCTGAAAATACTCTGGATATATTCAGTAACATAAGAATATTCCTGGAAAACGTGGGGTAGGTGCAACATAAGACAAATAATTCCAAGTGTTTGAGTGAGAGGACTAACTGGTGTATCCACGTGGCCACAAACCTCTCCAAAGTGTGCACGTATCCTAAGTCATTTTAATGCACTTTTATTATTCAGAGAATAGTCTTCAACTACAAGGTGCTTTTTTTGCCCTCTCTTGTCTGTGTCGTATCCTGCATCCCAGCCATCACACAATTACTGTTGTTTTCGCAATCCAGAAACTGTCCATTTATAAATCACAGTCTGGGTCAGGTGGGCATAATTTGAAAGCTTGTTATATTGCCAACATGACAAATTAAATTCTAAAGTACGATTTTACAGAGTTAGGCTTTCACAATGCAATTCAGGGAAATGGGTCATAATTTTGGTGGCGCATCGGAATGAGTGCATTCAGGTGCATGTGACGTGGCAAATTTTCTTCACAAAAGACAAAAATAGGCTCATTCTGTTCAGACACCCCAGTTTATGATGCCATGTCATCTTGTAACTAACTGTACATCAAACATAGTGATCATAAACGTTGATATTGCATATGCATGAGTTTGATCATATAGAAATGTGAAGTGCACATTTGTACTCACTTGTATGGCATAATATATAACAAACGTCATCGTCCAAAATACATAGTCCTCTTAATTTTAATAGGTGTTTGTGTAAGTAACTGCAACTACTTGTCACACTCAAGTTCAGAACAGCGGTCTGACGTCATGTATAGCATGTTACTCGTCAGCCACTGCGTTCCAATTTAGGCATTTATCCGTGCCCAATTCTGCCATTTTCAACCTGTACACGGTACGAGTGTAAAGGGCTACGAAGATGGGTTGGGTGAGATTCGATCTGCTGCTGATTGATTCTTGTCTCCAGTACCCAGGCTGTTTTCACTCTCCCTTAAAACTAATATACATTATCTTTAGACACTAAGAGAAAGCTTACATCCTACCCACTCACTTAGATTGGGCTTTTCCTCAGTCATGCATATCCGAGCGTAAGGTTGTAGGTCATTGTGTGCTTGACCAATCCTAGCCGTTGACCTGCCCTTTACATTGGACCGCAGTTTTAATTGTAAGGATTTGTTTCGGCTTGAAAGTGCAACAATGGGGTCTTTCTGGGGACTGGCTTAACCCCAGCAGAGAGATTTCCTGAGACCTCAATTCTCTTTGTCCGTTGTTGCTCCCTGGCGAGGTTTACCTTTTGATTTTCAATTGCAATTTGCAACACCATTGGGACTTTACTGCATAAAAAAAGTCCCTAGCTGTCCACTGGTTCCATAATGCATACATATACTGTTGGATAACCTAACTGTGATTTAAATGGCTGATTTTATATTGAGAATCTTTTTCTTGTGGTTGAGAAAGTGATGGAAATCAATACTGTATATCAGCTCAAAATTAGGTTTTGCTGACACTGCGTTCTTTCCCTGTTTGTCTTTATGTATATGTGCGTATTAAAGGCTATGTCTATTAGACCACTCAAAGTGAGTGGATGCCCAGTGAATTGAAATATTCTCTCAGCGGGCGCCACCCACCATGAAACGAGGCCACCTTTGTGTCAACCATCTGTTTAGATCCACTCCATTGAACGAGTCAGACTCACTCACACACTCGGGGACCCACAGAGAGAACAGATGCAGATAAGCCCAGATAATACACACAGATACAGTATTTTACCCCAGGGTTTCTTTTCATGCCTGTCTGTATGGTCAAAAGCGAGTGATGCTTTCTTCAGATGTTTGTGTGTTTCACTTTGGAGGAGATGGAGCGAGGGTGCTGTAGTGTAGCTCTGTTGTAGTGGAGCCATCCCAGAGCTGCAGGGAGATGACAGTGCAGATGGTTTAATAGAGATTACCTCAGCAGGGGGAAGTGTTTGAGTTGGGAACCACACAAGGGGAGTCCACACCACCACGAGGCAGAACCCAATCAGAGCTGCAGATCAGGACACTGCAGAGGAGCTGCAGGGAGATGACAGTGCAGATGGTTTAATAGAGATTACCTCAGCAGGGGGAAGTGTTTGAGTTGGGAACCACACAAGGGGAGTCCACACCACCACGAGGCAGAACCCAATCAGAGCTGCAGATCAGGACACTGCAGAGGAGCTGCAGGGAGATGACAGTGCAGATGGTTTAATAGAGATTACCTCAGCAGGGGGAAGTGTTTGAGTTGGGAACCACACAAGGGGAGTCCACACCACCACGAGGCAGAACCCAATCAGAGCTGCAGATCAGGACACTGCAGAGGAGCTGCAGGGAGATGACAGTGCAGATGGTTTAATAGAGATTACCTCAGCAGGGGGAAGTGTTTGAGTTGGGAACCACACAAGGGGAGTCCACACCACCACGAGGCAGAACCCAATCAGAGCTGCAGATCAGGACACTGCAGAGGAGCTGCAGGGAGATGACAGTGCAGATGGTTTAATAGAGATTACCTCAGCAGGGGGAAGTGTTTGAGTTGGGAACCACACAAGGGGAGTCCACACCACCACGAGGCAGAACCCAATCAGAGCTGCAGATCAGGACACTGCAGAGGAACACAGCCGTACTGGGAGAGGACTGTTGGCAAGGGGGACTTAGAGGTCATGCAGGAGAGAGGATACAGGCTCTCTGAGTCAGAGAACAATAATGTAGGCTGAGGATCCAACTGATCATCCAGTCAAAGACTTTTGAAAGACTAGAACCTATACTTACCCTGTTTAGGAAGAGTTTGTCCCATCTGTGTTTGCTAACTACAGCATATTGCTTCCACTCCAGCAGATTGAGCAGTTGTTAACCCTTTTTTGTGTGAGTTGTGCTGGTGCTGCTGTCACATTACCATGAAGCGTGGCAGTTAGCCACACGAGACAAACTGCTAACGCCATCAAATGTGCTTAAGGATCTCTTTGGCAGCTGTCACTACAGAACTCAATGTGGCTTGTGTGCCTGTGATTTGTAACCAAAGTAATACATGGTTTAATTATTGCCTTCAGCCTGTCCATTTAACCCAGTTTTTCCTCCCGTCTTTTTGCTTATAGACTCTGCAGACGATCATCATTTGAGAAGTTATTTCACTCATTGGTTTTGAGAAAACAAAACAAGGGTGTAGTGTAGCCCATTGCTTTCTATTACTTTTAATGGCATTGTCTGTGTCAATTGTTTATTTTTTCCTTTTCTCAGGGGAGTAAGATAAAATAGACATATTTGGCCTGTCTAACACGTTGTTAAAGTCCGTGCCTCGTGTTTAAGGAGAAAATCTACATGCTGTGTACAATATTGTTTTCTGTTTTGAAAAGCTGGTTATCTGGTACAAGGACATTGCAGAATGATGTAAGGGTCTTGCTCGGTGGGTGGCTGAACGCTAACAAACGTGATTCTCATGGAATTAATCTGACGCTTAAACGGAACACAGGCTCCCATTTAAAAAGGGACAGGTTTCAAGAGACTTTTACATTCAGACCCTGTGACCTTGGGCTGATTGCTTGTATGGCTGTGTGTTGGTGTATTTGTCGGGGCCTGCTGGTCAGGCTGACCAGACCCAGCCTCCTATTGAAAGAATGACCCAACCGTTTGCACCCTTCTCCAAAGCCAGGAAATAAAAAGGGACAGTCCGATTTCTCATATAGAGCTTGTCTTTTTCAATTACACCGTGACATGGAGCATATTCATGAAAAGGCCCCTTAGTTGATGTATTATTTAATTTATTCTTCATAAGGTCCATCGTCATAATTTAATGAGACCTTGTTCTCTGTGCGATATGACACCCCCTTCTCCCCATCCCCCACATCCCCTACTAAAAGTTATAACGATCGGGAGAGTGAAATAGCCAAGGTCCTATTAAACCACAGGCAAATTATCGTTTCGAATTTCCTCCCAGATATGTCCTTTGCCTGTCATAAATCTTCCCTTTGCGGTGTTGCTCGTTATTTTTACCTAGGTGTATAATGGTTTCTTTTGAGGAGCCAGAGATTTGAATTAGGCAAACCAACTGGAAGGCAACTGCACCCCAGGTCCCCATATGAAGTCATAGTGGTTCAGTGTATTAAATGAGTGCTATGCTCATCATTCTTTACTTTCACAACTGATAATTGTTCCCAATTTACTCTGGCTACCCAAATAGAGGCAGCTGGCACAAATGTGTCCACAACAGTTTTTCGGGAGGTCTGGTTAAGCTAAACCCATATTTCTGGGAAGTTGTGAATGATAAAGTAGGGAATAGTTTTAAATGTTGGCTAAGAGTTTAGCTCATGTCTTATCCTTGGTATCCTCTCATCTCTCCAGAGAGAAGTTTTGAGATCCAGTGTAAAGGCAGAGCTTTATATCAGCCCCTCGATTGCTCTGTTGAACTAAGAATGACCTTTACAGGTCACACCCAAGTTCAGTATTTGTTTACGCTGATGTTATGTCTGTTCAATGATTGTTGTATGCCATAACATTCTCTGATAGACTTCAAAGGCTTGAAACTCTGAACATCAGAGGAGTTTTGAAGCTAGGATAAAGGGAGTAATCCAGTCTTATCTGTACAGTATAGAGTTGATCATCCTCATCATTTCCTCTCCTCATTGCTTCACAGTCTCTTTCTGTTTCAGTAATGGCTTGGTGATATCACTAAAGTTACTGACTCATATCTATCAAATCAAACTTTATTTGTCATATGCGCTGAATACAAGTGTAGACCTTACCGTGAAATGCTTACTTACAAACCCTTAACCAACAGTGCAGTTCAAGAAGAGTTAATAAAATATTTACCAAATAAACTAAAGTTAAAAAAATGTTTATAAAAAAGAAAAAGTTACACAATAACGTAACAGTAACAATGCTATATACAAGGAGTACCGGTACCGATTAATTGTTCAGCAGTCTTATGGCTTGGGGGTAGAAGCTGTAAAGGAGCCTTTTGGACCTAGGCTTGCTGTGCGGTAGCAGAGAAAACAGTCTATGATTTGGGTGACTGGAGTCTCTGACAATTTTTTATGGGCTTTCCTCTGACACCCCCTATTATATAGGTCCTGGATGGCAGGCATTTTGGCCCCAGTGATGTACTGGGCCATACGCACTACCCTCTGTAGCGCCTTACGGTCAGATGCCGAGCAGTTGCCATACCAGGCAGTGATTGCACTGGTCAGGATGCTCTCAATGGTGCAGCTGTGGAACTTTTTGAGGATCTGGGGACCCATGCCAAATCTTTTCAGTCTCCTGAGGGGGAAAAGGTTTTGTTGTGCCCTCTTCACGACTGTCTTGGTGTGTTTGGACCATGATAAGTTCCTTGGCGTCCACATCACCAACGAACTAACTCTTGGCCCGCTCCAATACAGCCCCGTTGATGTTAATAGGGGCCTGTTCGGCCCGCTTTTTCCTGTAGTCCACGATCAGCTCCTTTGTCTTGTTCACATTGAGGGAGAGGTTGTTGCTCCCTCTAGGCTGTCTCATCGTTGTCAGTGATCAGGGCTACCACTGCTGTGTCGTCAGCAAACTTAATGATAGTGTTGCCATCGTTTGGCCACGCAGTCGTGGGTGAACAGGGAGTACCGGAGGGGACTAAGTACACACCCCTGGGGGGCCTTTCAAAGCACTTCATGGCTACCGACATGAGTGCTACGGGGCGGTAATCATTTAGGCAGGTTACCTTCTCTTCCTTGGGCACAGGGACTATGGTGGTCTGCTTGAAGCATGTAGGTATTACAGACTCAGAAAGGGAGAGGTTGAAAATGTCAGTGAAGACACTTGCCAGTTCGTCCGCCCATGCTTTGAGTATACGTCCTGGTAATCCATCTGAACCTGCGGCTTTGTAAATGTTGACCTGTTTTAAAGGTCTTGCTTACATCGGATACCAAGAGCGTTATCACACAGTCATCCAGAACAGCTGGTGCTCTCGTGCATGCTTCAGGGTTGCTTGCCTCGAAGCAAGCATAAAAGGCATTTAGCTCGTCTGGTAGGCTCGCGTCACTGGGCAGCTCACGTCTGGGTTTCCCTTTGTAGTCCATAATAGTTTTCAAGCCCTGCCACATCCGATGAGCGTCAGAGCCGGTGTAGTAGGATTCAATCTTAATCCTGTATTGACAATAATCCTGTATTGGCTTGTTTGAGGGTTTGTCTGATGGCATAGCGGGATATCTTATAAGTCTCCGCGGCTGTGCTTCCCTTTGTATTCTGTAATAGTTTGCAAGCCCTGCCACATAAGACGAGCGTCAGAGCCGGTGGAGTATGATTCAATCTTAGCCCTGTATTGACGCTTTGCCTGTTTGATGATTCGTCGAAGGTCATAGCAGGATTTCTTGTAAGCTTCCGGGTTAGAGTCCCGCACCTTGAAAGCGGCAGCTCTAGCCTTTAGCTTGATGCGGATGTTGCCTGTAATCCATGGCTTCTGGTTTGGATATGTACGCACTGTCACTGGGGACGATGTCGTCGATGCACTTATTGAAGAAGCCAATGACTGAGGTGGTATACTCCTTAATGCCATTGGATGAATCCCGGAACATATTCCAGTCTGTGCTAGCAAAACAGTCCTGTAGCGTAGCATCCGCGTCATCTGACCACTTCTGTATTGAGCGAGTCACTGGTACTTCCTGCTTTAGTTTTTGCTTGTAAGCAGGAATCAGGATAGAATTATGGTCAGATTTGCCCAATGGAGGGCAGGAGAGAGCTTTGTATGTATGCATGTCTGTGTGTGGAGTAAAGGTGGTCTAGAGTTTTTATTACATTTTTTCCTTTGGTTGCAAATGTGACATGCTGGTTAAAATTTGGTAAAACTGATTTAAGTTTGCCTGCAGTAAAGTCCCTAGGCCACTAGGAGCGCCGCTTCTGGATGTGCATTTTTTGTTTGCTTATGGCCTTATAGAGTTGGTTGAGTGCGGTCCTAGTGCCAGCATCGGTTTGTGGTGGTAAATAGACGGCTACGAATAATATAGATGTGAACTCACTTGGTAGATAGAGTACCTTATGATAAGCTGTAGACCACACTATCTCAGCCGAGCAATACTTCAAGACTTCTTTAATTGGTCCAGCTCCTTTTGGAGGATAAAGTGCCATTAGTAATCTTACTCTTGATTTCTAATGTTTAAAGTTGGTCCAATGTAAATGTGACACAGAAAATAATTGCGAAATAATGCTTTTTAGCCTATTAATTGATGGAAATACCAGTCGATAGAAATACATTTGACTGGTCATGCTTATCGGTCAATAGGTTCATTTGCATAATTTTGTGGAATTAAATTGGCTCGTGTATTCATTATGTATCTTATCATACACATACAGCATACAGATACAGAGCCTTTGAGTGAAAAATCTGTCAGACAGTGGAAGAGCTCCCGAGTGGCGTAGCGGTCTAAGGCACTGCATCTCAGTGCTAGAGACGTCACTACAGACACCCTGGTTCAATTCCAGGCAGTATCACAACTGGCCGTGATTGGGAGTCCCATAGGGCGGCGCACAATTGGTCCAGCGTCATCCGGGTTTGGCTGGTGTAGGCCGTCATTGTAAATAAGAATTTGTTCTTAACTTGTTATTTTCTTGTCTAGTTAAATAAAGGTTAAATAAAAACAAGAAAATAATAATAAACAGAAACCGTTTCTATCTCCTTTTACTGCTTCACTATACTCATTCAGAGGAGTGAACACTTTCGTATTGGTTGTACTGTCACAATGTACACAGTGGCCACACTTGTAATTGCCATTGGGTGGGCCTGGTAGCCAAGTGTCATGCTTCTTAGGTAGCTTCATGCTGTGCGTCACGGAATCGGCTATATTGCTTGTATGGCTCCCAAAAAATGTGAAGGGGTAATATTGTGGACACTTGTAGATTGGGATTACTTTTGAGAATGTTCCAGTGTTTTAATACATTGGATTTGAAGTGACCGGCACATGTGCTCTGTGGAAAAACACAAACCTGGGGGAGTTTTGTCTATTTAAAGAAATATGTAATTTCACCTTTATTTAACCAGGTAGGCCAGTTGAGAACAAGTTCTCATTTACAACTGCGACCTGGTCTAGATAAAGCAAAGCAGTGCGACACAAACAACAACAGAGTTACACATGGGATAAACAAACGTACAGTCAATAACACAATAGAAAAGTCTATATACAGTGTGTGCAAATGAGGTAAGATTAGGGAGGTAAGGCAATAAATAGGCCGCAGTGGCGAAATAATTACAATTTAGCAATTAAACACTGGAGTGATAGAAGTAGAGATACTGGGGTGCAAAGGAGCAAAAAATCAATAAATGACAATATGGGGATGAGGGTGTTGGATGGGCTATTTACAGATGGCCTATGTACAGGTGCAATGATCTGTAAGCTGCTCTGATAGCTGATGCTTAAAGTTAGTGAGGGAGATATAAGTCTCCAGCTTCAGTGATTTTTTTCCAATTCGTTCCAGTCATTGGCAGCAGAGAACTGGAAGGCGGCCAAAGGAGGAATTGGCTTTGGGGGTGACCAGTGAAATATACCTGCTGGAGCGCGTGCTACGGGTGGGTGATGCTATGGTGACTAGTGAGCTGAGATAAGGCGGGGCTTTACCTAGCAAAGACTTATAGATAACTTGGAGCCAGTGGGTTTGGCGACGAATATGAAGCGAGGGTCAGCCAACGAGAGCATACAGGTCGCAGTGGTAGATAGTATATGGGGCTTTGGTGACAAAACAGATGGCACTGTGATAGACTGCATCCAATTTGCTGAGTAGAGTGTTGGAGGCTATTTTGTAAATGACATCGCCGAAGTCAAGGATCGGTAGGATAGTCAGTTTTACGAGGGTATGTTTGGCGGCATGAGTGAAGGATACTTTGTTGCGAAATAAGAAGCCGATTCTAGATGTAATTTTGGATTGGAGATGCTTAATATGAGTCTGGAAGGAGAGTTTACAGTCTAACCAGACACCTAGGTATTTGTAGTTGTCCACATATTCTAAGTCAGAACCGTCCAGAGTAGTGATGCTAGGCGAGCGGGCAGTTGCGATCAGTTGAAGAGCAAGCATTTAGTTTTACTTGCATTTAACCTGTCTAGGGCTGGCAGAACCCCTCGCCAACAGCCAATGAAATTGCAGAGCGCCAAATTCAATCAACAGAAATCTCAATTCAATTTTCTCAAACATACAAGTATTAGACACCATTTTAATGATACAATTCTCGTTAATCCAACCACAGTGTCCGATTTCAAAAAAGCTTTTAGGCGAAAGCAGAACATATCATTATGTTAGGTCAGCAACTAGTCACAGAAAGCATACAGCGATTTTCCAACCAAAGAGAGGAGTCACAAAAAGCTGAAATATTGATAAAAATTAATCACTAACCTTTGATATTCTTCATCAGATGACACTCCCGGGACAACATGTTTCACAATACATGTATGTTTTGTTCAATCAAGGTCATATTTATATCCAAAAACCTCAGTTTACATTTGGCTTGCCAAAAACATCCTGTGAATTTGCACAGAGCCATATCAAATCACAGAAATACTTATAATAAACATTGATAAAAGATACAAGTGTTATTTACAGATTTAAAGATATGCTTCTCCTTAATGCAACCGCTGTGTCAGATTTAAAAAAAACTTTATGGAAAAAGCAAACCATGCAATAATCTGAGTACGGCGCTCAGAGACATCACAACCCAAGAAGATATCCGCCATGCTGGAGTCAGAAATAGCATTATAAATATTCACTTACCTTTGATGATCTTCGTCAGAATGCACTCCCAAGAATCCCAGTTCCACAATAAATGTTTGATTTGTTCCATAAAGTTCATAATTTATGTCCAAATGCCTCCTTTTGTTAGCGCGTTTGGTAAACAAATCCAAACTCACGACGCTGGTGCAAGTCCAGCGGAAAGTACAGACGAAAAGTTCAAAAAGTTATATTACAGATCGTAGAAACATGTCAAACTAAGTATAGAATCAATCTTTAGGATGTTTTTAACATAAATCTTCAATAATGTTCCAACCGGAGAATTCCTTTGTCTTCAGAAAAGCAAATGGAACAGAGCTCGCTCTCACATGAACGAGCGTCACGAGCTCAAAGCATTCTGCCAGACCTCTGACTCATTCCCCTCTCATTCGGCCCCACTTCACAGTAGAAGCATCAGACAAGGTTCTAAAGACTGTTGACATCTAGTGGAAGCCGTAGGAAGTGCAAACAGATCCATACCCCACTGTATCTTCAATAGGGAATGAGTTGAAAAACGACCAACCTCAGATTTCCCACTTCCTGGTTGGATTTCTTCTCAGGTTTTTGCCTGCCATATGAGTTCTGTTATACTCAGACATCATTCAAACAGTTTTAGAAACTTCAGAGTGTTTTCTATCCAAATATACTAATAATATGCATATATTAGCAAGTGGGACTGAGTAGCAGGCCATTTACTCTGGGCACGCTTTTCATCCAAACGTGAAAATGCTGCCCCCTATCCATAAGAATTTAAAACTTCTTATGGCTGCGGGATCGATATGACAACAGCCAGTGAAAGTGCAGGGCGCCAAATTCAAACAACAGAAATCTCATAATTAAAATTCCTCAAGCATACAAGTATTTCACACCATTTTAAAGATACACTTCTTGTTAATCTCACCACAGTGTCCGATTTCAAATAGGCTTTTCGGCGAAAGCACCACAAACGATTATGTTAGGTCTGAGCCAAGTTACAGAAAAACACAGCCATTTTTCCAGCCAAAGAGAGGAGTCACAAAAATCAGAAATAGAGATAGAATTAATAACTAACCTTTGATGATCTTCATCATATGACACTCATAGGACTTCATGTTACACAATATATGTATGTTTTGTTCGATAAAGTTCATATTTATATAAAAAAAAATCAGTATACCTTGGCGCGTTATGTTCAGTAGTTCCAAAAACATCCGGTGATTTTGCAGAGAGCCACATCAATTTACAGAAATACTCATTATAAATGTTGATGAAAATACAAGTGTTATGCATGGAACTTTAGATACACTTCTCCTTAATGCAACCGCTGTGTCAGATTTCGAAAAAGCAAACCATGCAATAATCTGAGTACGGCGCTCAGAGCCCAAACAAGACAAAAATATATCAATATTGTGCAGTCAACAGAAGTCAGAAATAACATTATAAACATTCACTTACCTTTGAGCTTCATCAGAATGCACTCCCAGGAATCTCAGTTTCACAATAAATGTTTGTTTTGTTTGATAATGTCCATTTATGTCCAAATAACTCAGTTTTGTTTGTGCGTTCAGTACACAATCTAAACTCACGACGCTCATGGTCAGCGCATGTTCAGCTCATGGCCAGCTCATGGCAGACCTTACTCAATCCCCTCTCATTCGGCCCCACTTCACAGTAGAAGCATCAAACAAGGTTCTAAAGACTGGTGACATCTAGTGGAAGCATTAGGAAGTGCAACATGACCAATACCCCACTGTATCTTCAATAGGGAATGAGTTGAAAAACGACCAACCTCAGATTTCCTACTTCCGGGTTGGATTTTTTCTCAGGTTTTTGCCCGCCATATGAGTTCTGTTATACTCACAGACATTATTCAAACAGTTTTAGAAACTTCAGAGTGTTTTCTATCCAAATCTACTAATAATATAGCAACTGGGACTGAGTAGCAGGCAGTTTACTCTGGGCACCAAAATCTATGTCTGTGCTACAGTTACTTCGGAGTCTTAGGAATTGAGCTACCGGTATGCTCCGCTTATGGTGTACGGGGTGGTTACTGTCTGTGCGTAAAAGTGTATTCCTACTCTGCGGCTTGCAGAAGATAGTAGACTCCAAGTCTGTTTTCTTCTCTTCTTCTCTCTGTTGTGAATTTGAGATTGGGTTCAGATAAATTATATGAAATGAACTCTGAGAGGAGACCTTCAGTACCGTTCCATACCAGTAGGATGTCGTCTATGTATCTTTTCCAAAGGGTGATATTCTGGAAATATGGGTTTTTCTGGACATCATAAATGAAGGTCTCCTCCCAGTGTCCCATGAATACATTTGCATAGTTAGGAGCAAAGTCATCTCCCATTGCTGTACTCTGAATCTGTTGCTATAAACTGCCCGCATATTGGAAGTATTTTGATGTGAGGGCTATTTCAGTGAGAGACAGAATAAAGTTAGACGGAGGTAAGAAACCCTCAGGTCTAGTGTTGAGATAGCGTGAGAG
This sequence comes from Salvelinus alpinus, assembly GCF_045679555.1. Taxonomy (NCBI): domain Eukaryota; kingdom Metazoa; phylum Chordata; class Actinopteri; order Salmoniformes; family Salmonidae; genus Salvelinus; species Salvelinus alpinus. The sequence goes on along the minus strand of NC_092086.1, from coordinate 39,652,585 downwards.
CGCTCGTAGGCTTGCGTCATGCGGGCTATTAGTGTAGAGAGACTGAACGTCAAGTGTAACCAAGATGCTTTCGCTGTCGCATTTATAGTTATTGACGATCTTAAGCACATCATGGTATCTCCTAAAAAGGCTGGCAATGTTGGCACAAATGTTGAGATAGGTGTTCAACAGGGCTACTGTTACCTGACACTATGGGATGTAAAGGAGGTTCATCCATACTTTTATGTATTTTCGGTAAGCCATCATAAACTGGACAGGCTGGATTAAAGTGAGCAATAAGAAATCAATCTCTGCCTTTTTTGTTGTTGAGTGCCCTAACTTAATTTTACCTCAAGTTAGTCCTTTTGGAAGTTTTTCTTGGTAAGCCCTTCTTATAGTTATTCTAACATGTTCAAAGTGCACATCAGAAGTCTGTAAGAAGGACCACATATAGTTGTATCCTCGACATGCATGTTCTTCTGAATGTGATTTCTGTCACTCTGAGCACGGTGTGTAGATGCCCTCATCAGGTTACGCACCCAATGCATATGGGTCCGGTAAATTTAAAATGTTGCCGGTCAAATGTCCGGCACAACCATTTCCTAATGGAAACCCTCATGTGACATCGTTATTCAAACAAAGCAGCAGTGTGTGAGGGCATACATTTGAGACCTCAGTGGTCCTCACCATTTAGTCTCAAATAGACTCACACAAGTGGAACACTGCAATCACTTGCTTAATCATGCTGTAAATGGTTCTTAATAGTTGAGCGATTGCCTTTTATAAAGTTTAGGCCTACACATGGATTCTCTGTCAGACTGTCCTGAGACCGTATGCTGACCTAGGAATGCTGGCGGATTGTGAAAGTCTCGGCCTGACAAATACTAGTTGGCCATGACAAGCCCAGCCAGTGTGATTTATTAGTACTGCAGTGAAATAAATAAAGATGCGTCTATATGCGTGCTTTAGTCTTCATGTGGGCTAGCCCTACAGCGGTGTGTACATTTGAAATACCACGGGTCAAACTTCTTTGATTTTACTGACGTCTGCTTCAACTTCCTTCATTAGTGTTCTGTCATCTCCTACTGAGACAGAGTGAAGAGGAATTGGGCACAACTGCATTACTGTAGTGTTGAGCAATTCTGATGTGTTAAATAGTCACAGGCAGGTGGCAAAATATCCCATCTACACTTACCCCCCCCCCTCACCTACACTTACCTCCCCCTCCTCCATGTCCCATCCCATCCTCTGGCTGCTGCCATCCGTCCTCTCATTACAGTCATCTTTAATTGCGTAGAGACTAGATGGTTGTCTCCTGGGTAATCTACTTAATTAACAGTAAAAGTGTCTGTGTTGAGTATATCTCACTTCCTCCGAGAGCGGGCTCTGTAGGAGAAAGATGAGTGTTGAGGTTGTTTTTATTCTGTTCACACATCTCACAGTGATGGTAGCCATGAGCTAACCATTAGGCTCATACATCTGGACATCAGCTTGACCTTGGTGAGTGTGAAGCTAATGGAATCAAGACAAAATGTTCCTTGTAGCCTTGTCAAAGTTGCAATTTTCTAATTTAGCATTGTACGGTCATATTTTAGACAGTTATTGAAGCAAGCTCACTTCTGGGTAGAATTTGTGTGTACTGGGTGCGTCATTGAGTGTTTGTGGGACAGCTGTAACACGTGGAGGTCCAGTGGGAACCCTGTATGTCAGGCTGCTTGGGTCCACACACCTCTGTATAAAGATCCTGTCAGAGACACTGACCCATTCTATCTGACAGGTTTCCAACCCATCCATAGTCTCAGCCTGACTTCCTGAAGCCTCCTCTATAGGTGGACTTTCACACACAAGCCATGTCCACGGAGAGAGACAGTGTTATGTATTCATCTCTGGTGGTTTTATATCCCTGTTTATTTTGGAAGTGTTCAGTTTACGCTTGCCTGATAGTGACCTCGGGGCCTGCAGGGCCGGTGATGCATCCACAGTTGATGCAGAGGAGATCTGACATTGATGAGTCTATGGCTGTTCGTCACACAGGGGGATGGCAAGGCTGCTGCTACCACAAGATAAGCTCTCCTTTATACCCAATAAAGCCTCTGTCTCTGTGTGTTTCTCCTACACTCACTGAGGGGAAAATAATGAATGAGCCCAGGTCTAACATCCCTTCAAGTCATTTATGTATTTTGTGTTTGTACAGCAGAATTGCTTTTTGGGGGGGGGATCAAAACAAGTTTTTCGATGCAGTTCTAGGAATGTATTTTTCTGAAGACTGCAGGAGTTGGGGCTCACACACATCGCACCGAATGTGGATCTAGCGTTCGTCTTCAGATCGTTCAGCACGCTGTTTTAGGGACCACACGCTGTAGACGTCAGACTGCCTACATTTTTCATGCGATTCTATTTATATTAAGATCTTCAACATATCTCAATCATAGTCATGTGGTTTATCAAATTATATCTAAATGAAAATGATACAAACCTAAAAAAGTAACTTGTATTGCCATTTCTATGCAAAAATTGCCTATATAAAGACACAAATAAAAACATTGCAGCCTGTAGGTAGAAAATATCCAGATAAAAAAAAATATATATATATATAGATATATCCTTTAACCTTTCACGGCTACTAACCCCGGATCCGGGAGCACCCCCCACCCCCCACACACTGATTAGCATAGCTAGCATAGCTTCACAAGTAGATAGTAGCATCTAAATATCATTAAATCACAAGTCCAAGACACCAGATGAAAGATACAGATCTTGTGAATAAAGCCACCATTTCAGATTTTTAAAATGTTTTACAGGGAAGACAAAATATGTAAATCTATTAGCTAAACACGTTAGCAAAATACACCACTATTCTAACTCCATCAGTTTCTTACTCCTTCAGGTGCTATCACCAATTCGGCTCAACTAAGATATTGATAGCCAATAACCTATAAAAAAAACCATCAGATGACAGTCTGATAACATATTCATGGTATAGGATAGTTTTTGTTAGAAAAAAGTGCATATTTCAGGTAGAAATCACAGTTTACAATTGCACCGACCATCACAAATCGACTAGAATTACTAGATAGAGCAACGTGTATGACCAATTTACTCATCATAAAACATTTCATAAAAATAGACAAAGCATAGCAATGGAAAGACCCAGTTCTTGTGATTTCAGACCATATTTCAGATTTTCTAAGCGTTTTTCAGCGAAAACACAATAAATCGATAAGTTAGCATACTACATGTGCAAACGTTACCAGAGCATCGATTCCAGCCAAAGAGCGCTATAACGTAATCACCGCCAAAAGATATTAATTTTTTCACTAACCTTCTCAGAATTCTTCCGATGACACTCCTGTAACATCATTTTACAACATACATATACAGTTTGTTCGAAAAGGTGCATATTTAGCCATACAAAACCGTGGTTACACAATAAAAATACTAGGAAATCAAGCCTCAATATGTCTGACGTCATCTATCAGAGTGATCTAGTTTAATTGAAAGCTAATCATATACTTGACTAAAAAATACAGGGTTGACAGGAATCGAAAGACAAATTAGTTCTTAATGCAACCGCTGATTTACATTTTTAAAATTATCCTTACTTTTCAATACAGGGTTCGCCAAGTGAAGCTATACCAAACAAAATGGCGAAATATGCGTTTAAAATATTTCGACAGAACAACAATTTATCATATTAAATATTGCTTACTTTGAGCTGTTCTTCCATCATATTCTTGGGCAATGTATCCTTTCTATGTTATAAACGTCTTTTGGTCGATAGATGTCCTCTGTCCTTCGAAATATCCACTAACGATCGAACGGGACACCAAAACGTGTCCAAAGTTTCAGAGTGCACAACAAAGAAATTCCTCAAAATCGCACTAAACGGATATAAATTGCTATAAAACGGTTTAAATTAACTACCTTATGATGTTTCTAAGTCCTATATCGAATTAAATTACAGACGGATACATTTCAAGTTGATAACCGAGCCTGTGAAAATGGCGTCCGGAGGTCCCTTCCTGCGTAAGGGCGAGCGTCGAAAGGGGGGCTACTCTCACTCCTTGGTCTTTTATAACCTCTGAGAGCTACCTAGAAGGCCCATTCCACTTCTCATTGGTTACTGACATCCAGGGGAAGGCGGGTGCAGTTCGTGTCGTTCCATAGGATAGACAGAGACCTTAAAAACTGATCTGAAACCAGAGCTTCGCTCTCAGACCTTTCACTGTCTGTCATGGATTTCGCTGTAGAAAGAGTTCTGGGTCACCCACAGACATAATTTCAACGTTGTATGAAACTAGAAAGTTTTTTCTATCCAATAGAATTAATAATATGCATATTGTACGAGCAAGAATTGAGTACTAGGCAGTTTAATTTGGAGACGACAAAATGCTAATTCGGAACAGCACCCCCTGTAGTCGCAAGAAGTTAAATCACATTGGCTAGACATGGCCTGTCTGCAACACATTTTAAACACGGTATCAACTATTAACTTGGGTCTGGCCCAAAGCTTGCGCTAGTGAACTTGCAACATTGTATAAAATATTCTGGGCCCTCAGTTTCCTGCACCAGTGAGCTCTGTACAGATGCAGCTGTAGGCAAAGAAGCAGTGCTTCACTTGGGCTGGAGCTGAGAGCTGTTCCTCTTATAGAATATTAGCTCAAAATTATTGTGGAGCTCCTGCACCTAAATATAAACCGTACCGGAACCTAAGTCCAGCACTGATAAGAAGCCTGTTTTATGACTTTTCCACTGGATCAGGGCATGAAATTTTTCCCTTTCACGCCGAGTGGTTATCGAAAGGGAGAGAGCTGGAAAGATTTTTCAAATGCATTCAGGAACTATTGTAATTATCAATGGCTGTAAAAACAGACTTTGTTTGCTTGCTGTTTGAGGTGAAGAAAACATCACTTTGAGAAGCTCCACAGGTCATTCATTAGTGGTGGTGTGTTAAGCCAATCAGAAATACTAGCAGATCCCCAAATGGGCATATTTATATGCCTACATTTGCGCCCAGGCCAGGTAGCCTATAAGCCTACGTGTGCATCCTTACTCAACATTGATAGGAGCGCTCCAAACAAAATACAATGACCTAAATTGACAGAACTCGTAAATGGAATTATACAAACCAAGAGTAGCATAGGTTGTGCACTCTGCAAACAATGTGTCCACTTCGACAATGAGAACAGGAAGACTGGAATAATATTGAATGCATTAAATTAAATGACCGTAACCAAAGTAACAAACATTGTAGATTAAAAATTATAGGAATTTACCTTAAATGTACTACTGGTGATATACAGTTCATTCAGAAACTATTCAGACCCCTTCCCTTTTTCCACATTTTATTACGTTACAGCCTTATTCTGTGGTAAATTAAATTGTTTGGACATGATTTGGAAAGGCACACACCTGTCTATACAAGGTCCCACAGTTGACAGTGCATGGCAAAGCAAAAACTAAGCTATGAGGTTGAAGGAATTGGCCGTAGAGCTCCGAGACAGGATTGTGTCGAGGTACAGATCTGGGGTAGGGTACCAAAACATTTCTGCACCATTGAAGGTCCCCAAGAACACAGTGGCCTCCATCATTCTTAAATGGAAGACGTTTGGAACCACCAAGACTCTTCCTAGATCTGGCCGACCGGCCAAACCGAGCAATCGGGGGAGAAGGGCTTTGGTCAGGGAGGTGACCAAGAACCCGATGGTAACTCTGACAGAGCTCCAGAGTTCCTCTGTGGAGATGGGAGAACCTTCCAGAAGGTAATCCATCTCTGCAGCACTTCACCAATCAGGCCTTTATGATAGTGGCCTGACGGAAGCCAATCTTCAGTAAAAGGCACAGCCCGCTTGGAGTTTGCCAAAAGGCACATAAAGGACTCTGACCATGAGAAGCAAGATTCTCTGGTCTGATGAAACCAAGATTTAACTCTTTGGCCTGAATGCCAAGCTTCACGTCTGGAGGAAACCTGGCACCATCCCTACGGTGAAGCATGGTGATGGCAGCATCATGCTGTGGGGATGTTTTTAATCGGCAGGGACTGGGGGACTAGTCAGGATTGAGGGAAAGATGAACGGAGCAAAGTACAGAGAGATCCTTTAATGAAAACCTTCTCAAGAGCACTCAGGACCTCACTGGGGCGAAGGTTCACCTTCCAACAGGACAATGACCCTAAGCACACAGCCAAGACAATGCAAGAGTGGCTTCGGGACAGGTCTCTGATTGTCCTGAAGTGGCCCAGCCAGAGCCCAGACTTGAACACGATCTAACATCTCTGGAGAGACCTGAAAATAGCTGTGCAGCGACGCTCCCCATCCAACTTGACAGAGCTTGAGAGGAACTGCAGAGAGGAATGGGAGAAACTTCCCAAATACAGGTGTGCGAAGCTTGTAGCGTCATACTCAAGAAGACTCGAGGCTGTAATTGCTGCCAAAGGTGCTTCAACAAAGTACTGAGTAAAGGGTCTGAACACTTATGTAAATGTGATATTTCAGGTTTTTATTTTTAATACATTTGCCAAGCATGCTAAAAAACTATTTTTGCTTTGTCATTATGGGGTTTTGTGTGTAGATTGATGAGGGGGTAAAAAACGATTTTATCCACTTTAGAATAAGGCTGTAACGTAACAAAGTGGAAAAAGTCTAGGGGTCTGAATACTTTCTGTATGCACCGTATGTAATGGTGAATTGATATACACTAAGAATCAAACGTAAACAATTCACACAAAATTCTGAATCAATTAATGTGCACAAATTGGCAGGAGAGAGAGCGCATTCTGGAGAGGGAAGTGCATCTGGGCGCATGATCAATCAGTCGTCAGCATTGGCCATGAAGGATTTACGGTGATATGATCTCAGCTGAATTCAGGGCAAGAATGGCCTCAGCAGAAGTCAGGGAATTCATATTTCTTGCCCTTCGCGGAGCAGTGCAGCTGTTGTCAAGGAAGTGAGTTTGTTTTTATACAGGATGTACTGCCCCCACCTACCATCAACCAATCATGTCAATGCGGAGCTGTACAGAGCCCTCTGCATTGTTAAACAATTTGGGAGGCGCATGGTGAAGGGGTACAGAGCTCGATTTGGCCTCTGCATGCCTCTGGAGGTTCCGCTAATCAAACTCTGTTGTCACTGAATATCTCCAACATAAAAAAACGATTTTTGCTCATCAAGAATGCAGGTATGAGCTGTCATTTTCTAATTAGAAGAAAAAATAATGTTCATGGTGTGAATTGTTTTTTACTTGATACATTTTAATTCAAACATTCCCCCTCGCTGCAAATACTGAATGGTGTTTATGATTTATGCCTCTTAACACTGAATTGAGCCCCCTTGGTCCATGCAGTAGAAACATCCCAATCCTCCTACACCGTGTTAGTACCCTACTACCCTTGTTGAATATGTGATCATGGATGAGCTTGAGACACTTTCGTGACAGTCTGTAGTGTTCCTCTGCACACAGATTATAATGGAGAGGCCTAATGTTTGTATCCCTAAATCAGTTAATTCAATTTGTCTCAATAAATTGACTGAGGCAAAATATAGCCTTGTTTCTTAATTGCTTTCATTTTTTTCATTAGAGCAAGGGCTGGGTGTTGGTTGTTTAGGAAATTCGGCAAGGCAATCTTTTCTATTTAAGCATCAATTTATTTGATAATGAATTTAGTTTTTTAATTATGGCTGCTTGATAGTAATGCATTTTGGTGATTAATGATGCCGGAGGTAGTCTCTCTTTCATCCTGACAGACGCAAAGTTTCAGAACGTTTGAGAGTACATGGTGCTACTGCCCCATAGGCCCTCCTCTTTCCTTCTCATATGTGTTGCCCCTCCTTTTAATCTCACTCTCTTCTGCTTTCTCCTCTCATTTCTCTCCTTGTTCCCCTTGCTCTCACCATGTTCAATGAATCAATTGGCTTGCTATCACCATCAGTTTGGGTTTATACATCCCTCATGGGCTTTTATGGCCTATTGTATGTACAGTTGAAGTCGGAAGTTTACATACATACACCTTAGCCAACTACATTTCAACTCAGTTTTTCACAATTCCTGACATTTAATCCCGGTAAAAATTCCCCTGTCATAGGTCAGTTAGGATCACCACTTTATTTTAAGAATGTGAAATGTCAGAATAATAGTAGAGAGAATGATTTATTTCAGCTTTTATTTCTATCATCACATTCCCAGTGGGTCAGAAGTTTACATACACTCAATTAGTATTTGGTAGCATTGCCTTTAAATTGTTTCACTTGGATCAAACATTTTAGGTAGCCTCCCACAAGCTTCCCACAATACGTTGGGTGAATTTTGGCCCATTCCTCCTGACAGAGCTGGTGTAACTGAGTCAGGTTTGTAGGCCTCCTTGCTCGCACACACTTTTTCAGTTCTGCCCACAAATTTTCTATACGATTGAGGTCGGGGCTTTGTGATTGCCACTCCAATACCTTGACTTTGTTGTCCTTAAGCCATTTTGCCACAACTTTGGAAGTATGCTTGGGGTCAGTGTCCATTTGGAAGACCCATTTGCGACCAAGCTTTAACTCCCTGACTGATGTCTTGAGATGTAGCTTCAATATATCCACATAATTGTCCTGCTTCATGATGCCATCTATTTTGTGAAGTGCACCAGTCCCTCCTGCAGCAAAGCACCCCCACAACATGATACTGCCATGCCCGTGCTTCACGGTTGGGATGGTGTTCTTGGGCTTGCAAGTCTCCCCCTTTTTCCTCCAAACATAACGATGGTCATTATGGCCAAACTGTTCTATTTTTGTTTCATCAGACCAGAGGACATTTCTCCAAAAAGTACGATCAAAGTATGATCTTTGTCCCCATGTGCAGATTACAAACCGTAATCTGGCTTTTTATGGCGGTTTTGGAGCAGTGGCTTCTTCCATGCTGAGCGGCCTTTCAGGTTGTGTCGATATAGGACTCGTTTTACTGTGGATATAGATACTTTTGTACCTGTTTCCTCCAGCATCTTCACAAGGTCCTTTGCTGCTGTTCTGGGATTGATTTACACTTTTTGCACCAAAGTACGTTCATCTCTAGGAGACAGAACGTGTCTCCTTCCTGAGCGGTATGACGGCTGCGTGGTGCCATGGTGTTTATACTTGCGTACTCTTGTTTGTACAGATGAACGTGGTACCTGCAGGTGTTTGGAAATTGCTCCCAAGGATGAACCAGACTTGTGGAGGTCTACAATTTTTTTTTCTGGGGTTTTGGCTGATTTCTTATGATTTTTCCCATGATGTCAAGCAAAGAGGCACTGGGAATGCAAATAGTCTGGGTAGCCATTTGATTAGATTTTCAGGAGTCGTATGGCTTGGGGTAGAAGCTATTTAGGAACCTCTTGGACCTAGACTTGGCGCTCCGGTACCGCGTGCAGTAGCAGAGAGAGCAGGTTTACATTCCGCCTCACCCAATGTGGTACGGACCTGCTATTTTTTTTTTATACTTTAGAACCGTAACCCCAATCAGAAGCTAGCCAGATAACTAGCTAGTAGTCAGTTAGCCACTGCTGCGGTCTTCACCCTCAACTCGGACACAGCCAGCTTCAATACCGGGCCAATACCTGCCAGTCTGCAAGCGCGATATCAACCCAGAGCATATAGGACTGCTTTTTCTCTACCACATCACCGGATTCCTGACGCAAGCTCTGGACAATTACACCGTATCATCACAGCTAGCTAGCTGCAACCGAGTGGCTACTACTGGCTAACACCTCTGTCCCGAAGCAAGCACCAGTTAGCCTTGAGCTAGCCTCGAGCTAGGCCCATCTGCCGGCTAGCTGAAGAGGTCTACCAGCGAATTCTTGGGCTACAATACCAGCTACAAGCTAATTTAGCCATTTTTTTTTGCCGCTGCTAGTAGCTTTTACCTTCTGCACAGACACCAGCCCTGTTATTAGCCTGGATATTACTCACCAATTTACCAGCATCGGACTGTCTCTCGACAACAACGCCGGATTCCTGCCGTAATCCCTGAGCCACTGCTTCTGATCCTCACAGCTAGCTTGCGGCTAGCGCAGCTAGCGCCACTGCCACGAAGCTAGCACCAGTTAGCAAACACAATTCTACAATTCACAACCTCTCTTTCGCCATCGCCATCTGGCTTGGATTCTCTGTCGACACGACCACGTCTGAGCAGACCACCCCCCGGGCTACTAACTTTAAACGCCGCGTGCTAGCTTAGTGGAGGCCTCCCTGCTCCATCTACGGCTGCCCCCTGGACACTATGATCACTTGGCTACATAGCTGATGCATGCTTGACTGTCCATTAATTCACGGTACTCCATTCTGTTTATTTGTGTTTTATCTGTCGGCTCTGTGCTTTAACTCAGGATCTGTGTGTAGTTAATCCGACCCTCTCTGCCTAGTCGTCGCCATTTTTACCTGTTGTTGCTGTGTTAGACTAGCACCCTGTTATTGCTGCTGTTATCTTACCTGTTGTTTTAGCTAGCTCTCCCAATCAAGACCTGCAATCACTTTATGCCTTATTGTATGTCTCTCTCAAATATCAATATGCCTTGCATACTGTTGTTCAGGCTAGTTTTCATTATCATTGTTTTGGTTTGCAATGGACCCTGTAGTTCCACTCTCCGTACCTCTGATACCCCCTTTGTCCCACCCCCCACACATGCGGTGACCTCACCCATTGAGACCAGCATGTCCAGAGATACAACCTCTCTTATCATCACCCAGTGCCTGGGCTTGCCTCCGCTGTACCCGCGCCCCTCCATACCCCTGTCTGCACATTATGCCCAGAATCTATTCTACCACGCCCATAAATCTGCTCCTTTTATTCTTTGTCCCCAACGCTCTAGGCGACCAGTTTTGATAGCCTTTAGCCGCACCCTCATCCTACTACTCCTCTGTTCCTCGGGTGATGTGGAGGTAAACCCAGGCCCTGCATGTCCCCAGTCACCCTCATTTGTTGACTTCTGCGATCGAAAAAGCCTTGGCCTCATGCATGTCAACATCAGAAGCCTCCTCCCTAAGTTTGCCTTACTCACCGCTTTAGCACACTCTGCCAATCCTGATGTCCTTGCCGTGTCCGAATCCTGGCTTAGGAAGGCCACCAAAAATTCTGAGATTTCCATACCCAACTATAACACTTTCCGTCAAGATAGAACTGCTAAAGGGGGAGGAGTTGCAATCTACTGCAGAGATAGCCTGCAAAGTTCTGTCATACTTTCCAGGTCTATGCCCAAACAGTTCGAACTTCTAATTTTAAAAATTAATCTCTCCAGAAATAAGTCTCTCACTGTTGCCGCCTGCTACCGACCCCCCTCAGCTCCCAGCTGTGCCCTGGACACCATCTGTGAATTGATCGCTCCCCATCTAGCTTCAGAGTTTGTTCTGTTAGGTGACCTAAACTGGGATATGCTTAACACCCCGGCAGTCCTACAATCCAAGCTTGATGCCCTCAATCTCACACAAATCATCAAGGAACCCACCAGGTACAACCCTAAATCCGTAAACATGGGCACCCTAATAGACATTATCCTGACCAACCTGCCCTCCAAATACACCTCTGCTGTCTTCAATCAAGATCTCAGCGATCACTGCCTCATTGCCTGTATCCGCCACGGGTCCGCGGTCAAACGACCACCCCTCATCACTGTCAAACGCTCCCTAAAACACTTCTGCGAGCAGGCCTTTCTAATCGACCTGGCCCGGGTACCCTGGAAGGATATTGACCTCATCCCGTCAGTTGAGGATGCCTGGTCATTCTTTAAATGTTACTTCCTCACCATATTAGACAAGCATGCTCCGTTCAAAAAATGCAGAACCAAGAACAGATATAGCCCTTGGTTCACTCCAGACCTGACTGCCCTCGACCAGCACAAAAACATCCTGTGGCGAACTGCAATAGCATCGAAGAGCCCCCGCGATATGCAACTGTTCAGGGAAGTCAGGAACCAATACACGCAGTCAGTCAGGAAAGCAAAGGCCAGCTTTTTCAAGCAGAAATTCGCATCCTGTAGCTCTAACTCCAAAAAGTTCTGGGATACTGTAAAGTCCATGGAGAACAAGAGCACCTCCTCCCAGCTGCCCACTGCACTGAGGCTAGGTAACACGGTCACCACCGATAAATCCGTGATAATCGAAGACTTCAACAAGCATTTCTCAATGGCTGGCCATGCCTTCTTCCTGGCGACTCCAACCTTGGCCAACAGCCCCGCCCCCCCCGCTGCTACTCGCCCAAGCCTCCCCAGCTTCTCCTTTACCCAAATCCAGATAGCAGATGTTCTGAAAGAGCTGGAAAACCTGGACCCATACAAATCAGCTGGGCTTGACAATCTGGACCCCCTATTTCTGAAACTGTCCGCCGCCATTGTCGCACCCCCTATTACCAGCCTGTTCAACCTCTCCTTCGTATCATCTGAGATCCCCAAGGATTGGAAAGCTGCCGCGGTCATCCCCCTCTTCAAAGGGGGAGACACCCTGGACCCAAACTGTTACAGACCTATATCCATCCTGCCCTGCCTATCTAAGGTCTTCGAAAGCCAAGTCAACAAACAGATCACTGACCATCTCGAATCCCACCGTACCTTCTCCGCTGTGCAATCCGGTTTCCGAGCCGGTCACGGGTGCACCTCAGCCACGCTCAAGGTACTAAACGACATCATAACCGCCATCGATAAAAGACATTACTGTGCAGCCGTCTTCATCGACCTGGCCAAGGCTTTCGACTCTGTCAATCACCATATTCTTATCGGCAGACTCAGTAGCCTCGGTTTTTCTAATGACTGCCTTGCCTGGTTCACCAACTACTTTGCAGACAGAGTTCAGTGTGTCAAATCGGAGGGCATGTTGTCCGGTCCTCTGGCAGTCTCTATGGGGGTACCACAGGGTTCAATTCTCGGGCCGACTCTTTTCTCTGTATACATCAATGATGTTGCTCTTGCTGCGGGCGATTCCCTGATCCACCTCTACGCAGACGACACCATTCTATATACTTCCGGCCCTTCCTTGGACACTGTGCTATCTAACCTCCAAACGAGCTTCAATGCCATACAACACTCCTTCCGTGGCCTCCAACTGCTCTTAAACGCTAGTAAAACCAAATGCATGCTTTTCAACCGTTCGCTGCCTGCACCCGCACGCCCGACTAGCATCACCACCCTGGACGGTTCCGACCTAGAATATGTGGACATCTATAAGTACCTAGGTGTCTGGCTAGACTGCAAACTCTCCTTCCAGACTCATATCAAACATCTCCAATCCAAAATCAAATCAAGAATCGGCTTTCTATTCCGCAACAAAGCCTCCTTCACTCACGCCGCCAAACTTACCCTAGTAAAACTGACTATCCTACCGATCCTCGACTTCGGCGATGTCATCTACAAAATAGCTTCCAACACTCTACTCAGCAAACTGGATGCAGTTTATCACAGTGCCATTCGTTTTGTTACTAAAGCACCTTATACGACCCACCACTGCGACCTGTATGCCCTAGTCGGCTGGCCCTCGCTACATGTTCGTCGTCAGACCCACTGGCTCCAGGTCATCTACAAGGCTATGCTAGGTAAAGTGCCGCCTTATCTCAGTTCACTGGTCACGATGGCTACACCCACCCGCAGCACGCGCTCCAGCAGGTGTATCTCACTGATCATCCCTAAAGCTAAAACCTCATTTGGACGCCTTTCCTTCCAGTTCTCTGCTGCCTGCGACTGGAACGAATTGCAAAAATCTCTGAAGTTGGAGACTTTTATCTCCCTCAACAACTTTAAAAATCTGCTATCCGAGCAGCTAACCGATCGCTGCAGCTGTACATAGTCCATCTGTAAACTACCCACCCAATTTACCTACCTCACCCCCCATACTGCTTTTATTTATTTACTTTTCTGCTCTTTTGCACACCAGTATCTCTTCTTGCACATGATCATCTGATGATTTATCACTCCAGTGTTAATCTGCTAAATTGTAATTATTCGATTTATTGCCTACCTCATGCCTTTTGCACACATTGTATATAGATTCTCTTTTTTTCTACCATGTTATTGACTTGTTTATTGTTTACTCCATGTGTAACTCTGTGTTGTCTGTTCACACTGCTATGCTTTATCTTGGCCAGGTCGCAGTTGCAAATGAGAACTTGTTCTCAACTAGCCTACCTGGTTAAATAAAGGTGAAATAAAAAAATAAAAAAATAAAAGGTTATGACTAGGGTGGCTGGAGTCTTTGACAATTTTTAGGGCCTTCCTCTGACACCGCCTGGTATAGAGGTCCTGGATGGCAGGAAGCTTGGCCCCAGTGATGTACTGGGCCGTACGCACTACCCTCTGTAGTGCCTTGCGGATCACGTTGAGGGAGAGGTTGTTGTCCTTGCACCACACGGTCAGGTCTCTGACCTCGCTATAGGCTGTCTCATCGTTGTCGGTGATCAGGCCTACCGCTGTTGTCATCAGCAAACTTAATGTTGTTGAAGTCGTGCCTGGCCGTGCAGTCATTAGTGAACAGGGAGCACTGGAGGGAGCACTGTGTTGAGGATCAGTGTGGCGGATGTGTTGTTACCCACCCTTACCACCTGGGGGTGGCCCGTCAGGAAGTCCAGGATCCAGTTGCAGAGGGAGATGTTTAGTCCCAGGGTCCTTAGCTTAGTGATGAGCTTTGAGGGCACTATGGTGTTGAACGCTGAGCTGTACTCAATGAATAGCATTCTCACATAGATGTTCCTTTTGTCCAGGTGTGAAAGGGCAGTGTGGAGTGCAATAGAGATTGCATCATCTGTGGATCTGTTGGTGCGGTATGCAAATTGGAGTGGGTCTAGGGTTTCTTGGATAATGGTGTTGATGTGAGCCATGACCAGCCTTTCAAAGCATTTCATTGCTACTGATGTGAGTGCTATGGGTCAGTAGTCATTTAGGTAGGTTACCTTAGTGTTCTTGGGCACAGGGACTATGGTGGTCTGCTTGAAACATGTTGGTATTACAGACTCGGTCAGGGAGAGGTTGAAAATGTCAGTGAAGACACTTGCCAGTTGATCAGCGCATGCTCAGAGTTGGGAATAACCCTATTTTTTTTGTTCTCACATTCTCAATACATCCTATTGAGGCTCATCATCAGTGTCACTTATGAGTATGAGTGAAAGCAACAGCCCAGCGATGAACAGCCTTGGTAGAGCCCATTTAGATCTCTGAGATCAGTGGGCCCGTGCTGTCAGTAGTGGATCATAGTTTCTGTGTTCGCCACCATACCTTCACACTCCTCCTGTTGCTGTATAACGTCCCTCCACTGAGTGCCAGTGGCCAGCTGGGAGAGACACTGTCGCTTCAGTGTTCATCACACGTTGACCCAGTCTCCCAGCTCGCACCCATCAGTCACTGCAGGGCCGCAACCACAGACCTGCTCTCACTGGACTCTGAATAATGGTTCCAGTCGTACAGTCACTCCGAACGGACAAACCCTTTCCCTCTCTGAATCACAGGAAACACCGCCAGAACAAGCCTTTGTTTTAGAGTAGAGATTGGGATGGTTCTGAGAATGAAGGGAGTCTGAATATTTAACAATGAATTAACAATGAATATGCGTTGAGTTGGGTTGAATTTGGTTGAAGGCCAATCAATGGACCTAGCGTTTTTATTCAAATATGTGAATGTTTGGTTTGGAGCAGTCGTCCATCTTGTTAGCCTATCCGCTTGTGCACATGCTGATTTTTCAATGCGAGATGCCGATATCCTGTCAAGCAGTCTTCCATAAATGAAACACAACAAACACATTGTAAAAGATGGTACCTCGCTCCACTGTGCCTGTATAAATCAGTAGAACCGCATCCACCCAACCTCTCTTGTTTTCCCTTTTCTTTCGAAGGAAGTTGAAAGGAAACCGGTGACCTCAGTTGAGTGGTTATTTAATGTATTTTATCGTTTATCCTCATTAGTCAGAAATGAGCCATAATGGAATCCTATCTCCCTCCCGCCCACCCATGTAGGTTTGTGAAATCTGTCCGGAATGAAGATTAACATCTCAAACAAATGGCTGGGGATCTTGGGACTGTGGGGATTGGGAATAGTAATCCTTGTTCTGCTGTTTTGATGGTGGGTGGATTACAGTGTTCCAGGCTGCATGACCACATGGCATTCTCATGACCACGACCGCAGAGAATTCACCATGAGTGGTCTCTGGCTTCCGGGTTTTCATCCATTAACCCCCTCCGCCTCCACCCAAACAACAGCAATAACACAATGGCCAGAACACTAAGTAATATAAAAGCAAGATGCCAAACAGCTTTGTAGCAGTCAAGTCATGCAGTACTCTGATTTGAATCCAATCCCTGTAACCAACCTATCCTAGAGCACCAAGACAGCTGTGTGGTGGTAGTATCTGGCTGACCCCTCCAGAATGAGGTTACCAATATGGTGGTTAATTATTCAAATGGGTGCATGGATCAGAGATATGTTATGTGGGCCAACTGTAATGGCTGAAGTGCCCACGTGAAATACTCACATATGCAGTGATTAACCAGACCAACGGATTGACTCAAAGATGACGCAAGCCAAAGCTAATCAAAGGCTGTTGCATACACATGACTCCCTCACACACAAATCTTTCACATAAAATAGTGATTACTTGTTAACATTGATTGTCAGCCACTTTTTCCACCATGATCTTTAGAGAGATTAAGGACACCGGCAAATTAAACAACCCAATGATTTGGGTTTTTAAGTTTGATTGATATCAATGATTGTGTAGTTCCCACAACACTACTAGTATATTTCATGATCACACACCATCTCTCAGCTCTATAACCAAACTGAGAGGGCACTTTCAACAAAAGCACCAAACCCGGAAAGTCTTCTTCTCCAGCACTTTGGTGACTCTAGTCCCATGGTGATTGAACTGACAGGTGGGTGAGTCATTCCCAGCACTCCAGTGAATGAGCTCACCTCCCCACCATGCACAGGAGGTGGCCTGCTCGGCTGGGGAGCTCATTACTGTAGCCACATGGCTGTCTGGAGTGGGATGGCCTGCTGGAGGTACCTACTGTGTGAAAAGGAAGAGAGCGAGAGATGGAAAAGAGAGATGGAGAATGTGAGAGAGGAGGCGGCAGGAGATCTCCAGGCCCTCTGGTCCTGACGTTGGGACATGATGAGAAACGGATGGTATCCTTTGAGCATTCTCTTTTTCTGGGTCACCATCAATGTTCCATCATTTTTTTCGGCACTGAGCTAAATTGTAGGTCTGCTGAGCACAAACTTGAACCTTGTAGAAATTCTGTGCAACTTCCGGCACTTTTACTGTGAACACTGGCTGTACCCGCTTTTTAAGTTTTAACAGTGGCCAAGTAGACTACTGTGGCTATTTGATCATAATGCAGGCCCTACAAGAGTGGCCTACCATCAAAAACAATGGAGAAATGCATCCCATAACATTTTAACATGGAAATAGCTATTGAAAGCTGTTCTATGATACAGCCTACAGTAGCAGCCAATGCGATGTTCACTGTAAGTCTACATTCCATGAGGCTTTTGAAAACATGCAGGACCTGACATTAACCTGTTTAGCTACTTGTCCTTCAGACAAGGAGGTAACTGAAAATGTAGTTGTATTGTGCTTAATGCAAGAAACCACTTTACAAAATAAAATGTATTATTATCCCCATACATTATTATAACGAATATTCATATAAAACTGTATGCTACCCTCACTATTGGCTTCTTAGCTTGTATAAGCCTTTCTTAAAATACAACACAGCCCCCCAGACATAAACAGCTCTTTACCTGACTCGCTTTTCAAAATGTCCAGAAATGTACACGTTTGGGGCAAACAAACTAGTAAAGATGAGTGAAGTTCAACTTTGTGTGTCTCTGTGCAGGCTGGCAATTGTGGGCGGCAGTCCTGGGGAGCTGCGTGCAGGAAAATTGGTCACAATCTAAATTAAGGGTCTGTGTGTAGTGCCAGAATTGTGGTTAAAACACAATTTTACTGTGTGTTCACCTGGCATCAAACCGCATATTGACTAATTATTATGGCAAAAACAGAACTACTACATGTTCTCCTGTCATTGTCATCAGATAGGATATTGTCCTTAGGGGTCTGTTTGCTTGTCTCTTGCTTCCAGAAGTGCTCTAATGGTCTGTGGAGAGCGTGTGTACCCTTTCAGCCGGGGTAATAGAATAAATCAGTGTTTGTATCCGTCGTCAGCCTGGTCACTTTTGCAGTTTTTATCTCTGACTTATTGTTTATTGCATTTCACGCAAGTGTGTGATTGTGGCAGGTTTGGTGTTGCTCACCGTTGTCTGATATTGAGGCAAGAAATGGCTGATGCTTAAGAATGTCATTGTCGTCAAAAAAGAAACACTCCTAGTCATGATTGAGGGTGTCACTCTGCCGGAACAAAATCATCAGCACACCGTGAAGAGAGGGAAGGAAAATAATGTTTTCTCCTTGACAGGGTTTGTTCCCACTATGGATACTTTTATTGCATAAGTTTGAAACGTAAGCACTCTGGGTCAGGAAAGAACATGCATAGACAAAAATCTATTTCAGAGCAGCGCGGGGAAGAGTGAGATGAACAAATCAGTAGAGCATCTTGAACGTAGAATTAAATGCATCGAAACCAAGTGCCAGTCAATCTTCCTAAGACATTGAACTCTACCTATATTGTCTATGTTTTTCCCCTTTGCGTATTTGTCAGAGAGTGCTTTGCTTCCTGTGTCTCCTTGACAGTCCTAAATAAGTCCACCTGAGTGCTTGGCTGGCCCGTGGGCACTGACTCCGTCTGCACCAAACCTTATTAATAGCAGAACCGCCTTTCAAATGAAAGATCACTGAACACAGATGGCGCTGAGGGCTAGGGATTTGAAAGGACATGTTTTCACTGTCATTGGTTCTGAGGATGATAATAGCTAGCCCAAAATGGACTTGAATTGAATCACAGTCCCAACCGCTTTATTAGTGATGTTGTCCTCAAGTCTGTCAGAAGCCATGAATGAACCAGTCGTTGATTAGTGAAGACTGATATTATCCCCATGCCATTATAATTTGTCCTGTCACAACAATTATCACACACACACACACACACACACACACACACACACACACACACACACACACACACACACACACACACACACACACACACACACACACACACACACACACACACACAGTTGAAGTCGGAAGTTTACATACACTTTAGCCAACTACATTTAAACTCAGTTTTTCACAATTCCTGACATTTAATCCTAGTAAAAATTCGCTATCTTAGGTCAGTTAGGATCACCACTTTATTTTAAGAATGTGAAATCTCAGAATAATAGTAGAGAGAATTATTTATTTCAGCTTTTATTTCTTTCATCACATTCCCAGTGGGTCAGAAGTTTACATACACTCAATTAGTATTTGGTAGCACTGCCTTTAAATTGTTTAACTTCGGTCAACCGTTTCGGGTAGCCTTCCACAACTTCCCACAATAAGTTGGGTGAATTTTGGCCCATTCCTCCTGACAGAGCTGGTGTAACTGAGTCAGGTTTGTAGGCCTCCTTGCTCTACAAACGTCCGTCTACGGCTCTGAATTTGCAGCGTTTATTTTAATGAGCTTTCTTTTGGCCTTTTCACCTCCTTGTCCCTGTCTCTAGGCTACTTCTCCATCCTATAGTAAGATGGTGCAGAGTGTGTAGTTATAGGTTCTGAAGAGAGTGACTAGGAAAGTGTTATCTCCTGCAGCAGTGCCTCTTGTCGCTCTGTTCCTCCGTCTCTCTCTCTCTGCGCCCCCCCCCCCTGTGCCCTCCTGCTCCTAAGGCCCTGCCAACACTGGGTCTGAGTCACCCTACAGCACATGGCACCTGATGCCCTCTCCCCTCGCCCACACTCTCTCTGTTCCTTTCCTCCCCATACTGTACACAAGCCATGCCTCTCTTGCCTCCAACCCTGGCCCCTCTGCCAGCCTTCCCTTCCGGTCCTGGCTTTGGCATCGCTTGCCAGTGTGATGCCATCCCATTCCCCATCCTATTTGTCATTTCCATCACAAAACCTTGTTGGCAAAATGATTTCTTCCTTCTCTGCTCTCTCTGTCAGAGATGAAAGGCTCTCCAACTTTCTGTAAGTCAATGCTGGCCTTCACCGACAAAGCCTTATCAAGATACAGCACAGAGCTGTTTTTGCTGTTCGTATTCTTTATCCATTTGAATTGTTTTGTGTTGCTTCCTCTGGCTGTTGTGCTGTGGTTAAGTGCAGTCCAGTGTCCTGAGGCCTTATTGTCTGGCTGTGGTGGTGGGAGGTTGTAATTGGTTAGAGGAGGGGTCTTGATTCATGTGTGGTGCTGACTGCACAAGAAGGGTGAAATTCATCAGCCTCCCCACAGACACTATGCCTCCCCACTCTTATTATAATTTTTTTATAAACAAGATCAGTTTAAAAAAAAAAATGATAACTTTGTTTCTTTTCTCTTTCATGAGATAGACAGACGTTTGCATCATCTCCTGTTTTCTTTTTTGTTTGCTTTAAAAACATATTTCTTTCATAGCAGCCACACTCAGCTCTCCCCTCCAGCCACATGCACACTACCTTAACACCAGAGTCTCATCCACAGAACTATCTCCTCTTCTGTAGAGACCATATGTTGCCTTCAGCTATGGCAGTGAAAAGGTCCCGTTCTAACATGCTCTTCACGTTCATGGAGAATCTCTGTTTATATGGGTTTTCGTCCGGTCCAGACTCTCTCTCCAATGTAAAGCCTTGAGGGCCCTTTCTTTTTTTTTAACCTTTATTTATCTAGGAAAGTCAGTTAAGAACACATTTTTATTTTCAATGACGGCCTAGGAATAGTGGGTAAACTGCCTTGTTCAGGGGCAGGACGGCATATTTTTACCTTGTCAGCTCAGGGATTCGATCTTGCAACCTTTCGGTTACTAGTCCAACGCTCTAACTCCTAACACTATGCTCTAACCACCTGCCGCCCTATTCTTGACAAGCACATATCCCCCACCTCTGAGATGGCATATACCATGTCTTCTCAGGCCAAGAGTGGTAGCAGTCCATCACTTGGTGGCAGATGGATGGGAGGTATCATCAGGCCTGTGATGGACTGTTGTCTGGCTGGAGGATGAAGTATGACACGTTAGACTGTCTCATACCACAGGTACAGAGACAGACCCAGACACCGCTGACCATTCAGCGCTGAAATATGTCTCACTGTCACTCAACCGTTAACGACTTAACCTTCTTTAGGACACTCCACACTTTCCATAATGCCTCCTCCATTACACATGAATGAGTATTGCAAATTTATGTCTGTCGCTCCAAGATGTAGTACATTTTTGGGAATCTGCACTGATTTGTAGCAGTCACCCGTAGCTGGTATTAAGTACTATTCAGCACTTTCATCTCCTGACACGTGGGATTCACAATTCTCCTCCATAATTCTGGAAATAATAAAGTCTTAAATGAGTCTGGTCCCACCCTTCCCTGTCGGCTGGTCTCACTCTGTTGGGTCCTTGGCATTAGCATTCAGCCAGCACTGTACCCTTCCCTGTCCCCAGTGGATGGCCTCCTTGTGCAGGTAGAGGCTGTCTACATTCTCTGTCCTGTCTCACACTTATGTCACCAACACTGACCTCTGTGTCCTGCCCTCACAACCCATGGGCCCACCCTGTAAATACAGCACAGTGGGAAGGGGAGAGCTCTGGGTGGAGTTAGGAAGGTTCATGGGAGGGGTCAGAGGTCCTGGAGATGGAGAGTGACTGGAGCAGATGAGTTTTCTGAGTGGAACATTTCTCCATCTATCTTTCTGTCTTTCTGTCCCCACTTTGGTCTCCTGATTGAGCTCTCACCCCCAGGCCCTGTTAGAGATTATTGTGTCTGACTGTGTGAGTTCTACCCTGCAGGCTCCTCTTCAGATGACATGCCACTGAAGTGACTGGCCTTGAGATCACACGTCACTCAACCTCCGCTATCAGACATGGGATTGTCAGAGAGAATGGGATAGATGGGGAGAGAGAGTGGGCTGATGCCACTGATAATTGCAACTCTCGATAAGACCTATCTTTGTTATGAGGCAATCGGTACTATGATGGCTTCATAGAATTTCAACTGACATTCTTTATTTTGTGGTTTGGCATCTTGGTGTATGTTGGGTGGAAAGGGAATAAATAGCCTCATGTTCTCATGAGACAGAGTTTTATCTCTATTTTCATCTTGGAAAAATCCAATTGTACCATTTGTCATTTATTTCCCATGCTGTGGAAGTATAAACACAACCCAAACACACACTGGTTTGTGAATATGTTGTATAAAGTGATTTCCAATGTGTTTTAAGATGATCTCTCCCTCTCTACAGAGCATCTTCACTGTGATGTTGGGCCCTTTCGTCTTCTTCGATGCTCAGAAGACTAAATACCTCCAGATCCTCACCTCACTCATGCGCTGGATCGGTAAGAGTAACCTATCTTACCTTAAGGAATACAAACACCATAGGCTGATAAAGGTTGCTCTGGACAGACTCGAGGCACGCATCTTCAAATAATCACATTAAATGTGGATCTCAATTTATTTTGTAAGTAGAGCAATTCAAGCTGTGAAATTCCCAGGAACTTTATCGAAACGGTAAATCTGTCATGGGTATTTATTTAAAAAGCGCTTTAATGTGCATTATCTCTTCCAAGTTTGTCTGCATGATGGAGGGTGTGTCTTTCCTTCCATTAAATATCACACTCCATTATACCCGGGTCACGGTCCCCCACCTTCTCCCAGATTGCACTTTGTCACTGTTGCAAATGTTTAGGAAAAAAACACTTGATTCCACCTGGCTGACGTTCTGAACCTTGGTGGGAGCAGTCCTCCTCTTCCTCTCCCTCTTTCATTCCTCTCCCCTCTTCTCTCCGTGGCTCCTGTGCCTGGGTCTGTCGATCATACGGCAGTCCCCTTCCGTGTCCTGATTCCCATCTCCTTTCATCCCTCAGCCTGACAGGCCTGACAGCCCGTCCCAGGCCTGATTGGACCGTCATTCACAGGGCGACGGACGAAAATAAACCGCCCGTCCTGGACCTGCTGTTAAAATCACAACACTAGTGAATCATGGCTCTGCCGCCACCCCCGTGTGGGCATACTACTGGCACCCACAACAACACACAGGGCACACACACACACACACACACACACACACACACACACACACACACACACACACACACACACACACACACACACACACACACACACACACACACAGAGACACACACACACAGTTGCGTGCACATAAACAACACGCACTGTCCATTATCTGGCTATCTACAAAGCACCCTGGGATTCTGGCTACACCCCTCCCACTCCCTTTTATATCCCCGCCCTCCCCTAGCTCTACCTGTGATTGATTGGCTGTGTCACCTCTGCAGGCCTCTCTACAGCACCAGCTAATGATTCAAAATGGCCGCAGTGGCAGCTCTTTGTTTCCTTACTGCACTGGTGCCACGGAGCATGGGGATAGATGGCTTGCCTTCAAAGCATAAGGCACTGAAAGCTGAGGGGTTTATGCAGCCATCAAACACAGGGTTGGAGACCATTTAAAATCCTATAAGAAAAACATTATGGGCCCGAAGTTTAGGAGGTACAGACGGCTGAAGAAAAATGAATGGGCTAGACAGCATGCTTGAGTCCTAAATCTCTAGTGTCAACAATTTAGTATTTGTTTTAGTTTAGGTAAGTTTCTAATGTTTAGCTCATCTCAGAGGAATTAGCACTGGACACCTAACCTAATTGATCAATTTAAGTACTGCTTGTATTTAGATTATTTTTCATGAAAGGCAAGTGGCTGTCTAAAGACGTATTCAACTGATTTTGCTCTGAAATTCGTGTTGAAGAGTTTTCTGACAATTTATGTGGTGCTGTTATCAGGACAGGGGCAGCATAGCCTGTCTGACCTCTCTACCCTGTCTCTACAGTTTCTCTAGTCTCATTCTGACACAGAAACAGCATCTGTCTGTACTAGATTTGCTGCTAAACCGTTAGGGCTTGTTTGTCTGGCTATGCCAGCCTATCCAACCCTGAAAGAGAGAGCTCACTGGCAAAGGTCTCAAGAGTAATTGGATGCGCAATAAAAAATACATCCGGCAAATGGAAAAATGTTACTCCATTCGGTAACGCATAAATACACTGAACAAAAGTATAAACGCATCATGCAACAATTTCAAAGATTTCACTTAGTTACAGTTTAAGGAAATCAGTCAATTGAATCAATTCATTAGGCCCTAATCTATGGACTTCACATGACACGGACTACAGCTGTGCATTTGTTGGCCAGTGGAATGTTTTTCCGGTGTGTGAAGTTGCTGGATATTGGGGGAGCTGGAACATGCTGTCGTACAGGTCGTATCCAGAGCATCCCAAACATGTTCAATGGGTGTCATGTCTGGTGAGTATGCAGGCCATGGAAGAACTGGGACATTTTCAGCTTCCAGGAATTGTGTACAGATCCTTGCGACATGGGGCTGTGCATTATGCTGAAACATGAGGTGATGGCGGCAGATGAATGGCATGACAATGGGCATCAGGATCTCGTCACGGTATCTCAGTGCATTCAAAATGTGATTGTGTTTGTTGTCTGTAGTTGATGTCTGCTCCTACCATAACCCCACCGCCACCATGGGGCACTCTGTTCACAATGTTGACATCAGCAAACCGCTCGCCCACACATCTGCCCGGTACAGTTAAAATCGGGTTTCATCCTGTCTCAGAAGATCTGCAGGTGAAGAAGCCAGATGTGGACGTCCTGGGCTAGCATGGTTACAGGCCAGTTGGATGTACTGTCAAATTCTCTACACTGACGGCTTATGGTAGAGAAATTAACATTAAATTAATCTGGCAACAGATCTGGAGGATTTACTGTGGTCAGCATGCCAATTCATGCTCCCTCAACTTGAGACATCTGTGGCATTGTGACAAAACATCTGACAAAACTGCACATTTTAGTGGCCTTTTATTGTCCCCAGGGATGTAAACAAATTTGTACACAACATTTTACATTTTGGATCTTTTATTTCTGCTCATGAAACATGGGACCAGTACTTTACATGTTGCGTATATATTTTTGTTCAGTGTATATATTAGTTTATGACATGATGCTCTGGCCATAAACTTAGAGAACGAGTGGGTTCAGCACAAAGGGTACCACTTCAAGGCAAATAATTGATTACCGAGCCAATGCATCGTCAGCCAGAATGTATTCTGGGTTTTTTCTCCATGACTGTTATTGGGTCATTTATACAATCTTTAGCTGTCCTTCTTTCAAAGTTACAGCCTCTGGCACCAGTTCAATGTTTGCGAGGTAAACTATGTTTTCCAATTCTTCGAACGTTTCCCATTTAAAAGCGATTTTGATTATGTATGTGGTCATTTCGAGGGCCTTGTGGTTAAAGAGGATGTGTTATGCTCTCAAGGCATTTTATTTATTTATTTGATTGTCTGTCCTGTTAAAGATACTGTACTTTATCGTTGCTCTGCAGCAAGAAAATGGGACTCGGGAGTGATTCATTTCACCTGTTATCCATTTTATCACGTGTCCTCTGACTCCTCTCCTCACTCTGATTTAGCTCCACTCTTTTCACCCACTGAAGCTGCTGAATTGGACACGTTGTTGGACCTGAATGCATACGTGTGTACTGTAGCATAGCTTATGTCTTGGCGAAGGTTGTGACTTAGCAAAGCTTTGGTCTCAAGGGAGGAATTTAATACCAACTTAACGATACAGTGAAACTAATAGTAAACCTCTTATTTCTGTCACGATGATGGGATTCATGATTGTTTTAAGAATGTCATTAGTATGCACTGTGAATACGTCTCTGGATTAGGCCCATGGTTTTACACTTTCAGGTACCAGGTATCTTCGAATCATTCTATGATTCCTTCTCTGCACCTTAAAGCCCCCTTATAAGCATGAACAACAGATCCTCATTCATGTTAATGACGTGTCACTAACAAAACAAAACCCTCAAGTGTAAGAATATTTCTTTTTTTTATGAGACATCTTATGCGGAGACTGAGATTGTCTTAAGATATGTTTGAAACTCGTAACAAGTCCTCCAGGGTTTTTTGTTTTCAGTCAAATGGTTTCGATAATGACACTGATGTAGTACAGTATGATACGTTTTTAGACAGACATTATATTAATGTTCTTGTCACTGAAACCATATCACAACATCCAACCACATTATTCACATTTTTCACAGGATTCTCACCTATTGACAACTCATATATTTTAATAAGCAATTAGTACTACTGAGTTTTTCCTTTTTTTCTAGTGCCAACCAGTATGCAGTTATCCTTCAAATATAACTGCATTATAGCAAACTGTCTTACAAAACTGTTAGTGCATGTTAGTCACCTTTTTCTTGACTTTTACATTAGCCTGCATTTGCCGGATTTAATGACTTTCCACCACTATCCGATCCTTTCTTGTCTTCTAAGATACTAGATATTGATACCTGCGTAGTTATGTCCCCCGTTCAGCCACTTCCATCTCCATTCTTTTCTCATGGCCCTTCTCTTTCATACTCATTACTCACCCTAGACAAGGGGCCAGGTGGCCAGGCTCCCCTGCCTGCCTCTCCACTCACCCATGATGCCCTATGGGGGAGTGCAGGGTGATGATGGTGGTGGATGAGGGGTGCAGAGCAGTGTGGGGAATGTGTTGCAGCCCTGTGCCCTGCTCACTGCCTGTGGCCTTGTCAGTGTCACTCAGCTGAGCCCCCCTGTCCAACCAAGCTCACTACACACTTTTTGTCTTCCCCCACTGAGGACATGACTTACATAGTGGACATAGTAGTCCATATGTGTAGCCCTCTTGTACCTCCATCTCCTGTCCCGGTTGTGATCCCATCACTCTGCTTGTAGCTGTTCTGTCCATGGTCCCACTTCGCTGGAGCCATTAGAAACTATTTGTGTAGCCCTGTTTCCAGACCCATTTGCATTTCCCATTTGTGTTCCTGTTTATTATTCCACCTACTCTATACTCGGTTCACGACCCATCTTTTAATGTCACAGTTCTTTTGCCTGATGACCTCATAGGCTCTTAGTTGAATGACTATATCGCTCACATACTGCACCCAGTCTCTATGAACTCCCGTAGGTGCTCACACGCTCGTTTGTTGAAACCCATCTCCATTGGGTGAGTTATGTGAATAGATAAAGCTTGCTGCCTTGTTACCTTGTCCCCATCCTCTCTAGCAGCACACTGTGAAGAGAAAGAGGGGATCATTATCTGCACTCGACAGCAGACCGGGAGAAGGGTTAAGAGCCGGCACTTTAATTGATATTGAGTGGAGAGGAATGGACGGAAAGGCACCTAGCTCGGTAAACGAGTATTAATCACCCCGCTTCTGTCTCCACAGGGATGGATGGATAGGTGAAGAGCCTCCGAGGCGCTAATAATTACCCTTACAGCCATGGCATATAGATCCTACTGTATGCTGGGAATGGAGAAATCATGCATTCTGAGAACACTGTCCTCCCACTATCACATTTGTTTTTCTAGACATGGTGAACTACACCACCACCCCAGACAGCTTTGTGTAACCTCCGGCTCAATAGGAAAAGAGGCTGTGAAATGACCTAGGGCTGTTACTCTCTCTGGAGAAATTAATAGCTGAAACCACAGGCCCCAGCCCACAGGGATCTGTAGATCCCTATCCAGTCCATCCCAATGTCTTGGTTTAGGGAGTAACCAGCCCACAGGGATCTGTGGATCCCTATCCAGTCCATCCCACTGTCTTGGTTTAGGGAGTAACCAGCCCACAGGGATCTGTGGATCCCTATCCAGTCCATCCCACTGTCTTGGTTTAGGGAGTAACCAGCCCACAGGGATCTGTGGATCCCTATCCAGTCCATCCCACTGTCTTGGTTTAGGGAGTAACCAGCCCACAGGGATCTGTGGATCCCTATCCAGTCCATCCCACTGTCTTGGTTTAGGGAGTAACCAGCCCACAGGGATCTGTGGATCCCTATCCAGTCCATCCCATTGTCTTGGTTTAGGGAGTAACCAGCCCACAGGGATCTGTGGATCCCTATCCAGTCCATCCCACTGTCTTGGTTTAGGGAGTAACCAGCCCACAGGGATCTGTGGATCCCTATCCAGTCCATCCCATTGTCTTGGTTTAGGGAGTAACCAGCCCACAGGGATCTGTGGATCCCTATCCAGTCTATCCCATTGTCTTGGTTTAGGGAGTAACCAGCCCACAGGGATCTGTGGATCCCTATCCAGTCCATCCCACTGTCTTGGTTTAGGGAGTAACCAGCCCACAGGGATCTGTGGATCCCTATCCAGTCCATCCCACTGTCTTGGTTTAGGGAGTAACCAGCCCACAGGGATCTGTGGATCCCTATCCAGTCCATCCCACTGTCTTGGTTTAGGGAGTAACCAGCCCACAGGGGATCTGTGGATCCCTATCCAGTCCATCCCACTGTCTTGGTTTAGGGAGTAACCAGCCCACAGGGATCTGTGGATCCCTATCCAGTCCATCCCACTGTCTTGGTTTAGGGAGTAACCAGGGAGCGTTACAGCTACCTATTGCCATTTCAAGCAGAGAGAGAGGGTAGTATTTGTTTTTGAAGGTCAAGGAGGGAACTCTACTAGTGGCTGATTGAGCGGAACCTAAGAGTTTGCCCAGAGAAGCTAATGTAGAGTGCATCTCACGGTGAATGTTGAAATATGGCTGGGCATTCATGAACTTTCCAACATCAGCACAGTTCAGAAGTTCTGAAAATTGCATTAAAGGAAAACTCCAGATTGGAATGCATCATTCCTCTTCTTGTCACAACGGACATTACTTCTAGTCAACACTGACCACGGAGTTGTTCAGATAGAAAATATGTCTTCAATCAAATGTATTTATAAAGCCCTTTTGACATCAGCCAATGTCACAAAGTGCTGTACAGAAACCCAGCCAAAACCCCAAACAGCAAGCAATGCAGGTGTAGAAGTCTTAGTTTGACACTTGTCTTTAAGAAACATAACATAAACAGAGCTCAGATCCTAGGTCCGCTTTACTCACATCTCTGTTGAGTTTTGATATATAGAGAAATACATGTGGGGAGCTTTTTTCCCCATTTGTTTTTGGGCACCTCTCCTTGATCCTGTTTAGCATTGGTGTTTTGTGTTTCATTTTGTAATGAGAACTTAGTTTTGATAGTGAACACAATTTCTAGGAGGTGAATAGGTGAAAACTTGTAGGATGTTTTCTGCAGTGGTGTTGCCCGGGGTCAGTTGGAGCTCAATACCCTGATAACTAAGCCCTTAATCATGACTGTTGACTTCCGTCCCCCGCTCACCTCACCGTGTTGTCGTCGTCGCCTCCATTTCCTTGTCTGAGAGGGAGGTGAGGGAGGAATGAGAATGTAAGACACAGTGCTTCTAGAAGGTAGTTTTAACCGCAGTCTGGTGTTGTAGTTTACGCTCTTTCTCCGGGTTTCGTCATTGATCGGCAGGAATACTAGAGGTCAAATGCACAACTTGCTTTGAACATTTTACGTTTGTCTCATTTGAACAAAAATGTCAGACCTGAACAGGATTTGATATTGAAGATAGAAGCAGACGAGAATTTGCTTTATTCATATCTTGTCTGCCTTGTACGTCCATTGAATCATGAACCAAGCTTTCTATGCTCAATAAATTATTTGAAATGGTCAGAAGAAAAAAGACATTTATATTCTGCACTCACTGAATGTTTAATTACTGTTGGATGGGTGTTTTAGCTGACCTGGTGCAACCTCCCACTGAATTTACATAAACATTTGACTTCTATTAGTTTGTTATACTTTTTTTTTTAAATGTCAGCAGTAGCACAGAAGAGGTTGCTGGTTTTAAACGTTTGCGGTTGAGAAGTTGAAGAGGGGGGGGGGGGGGACCTGACCTCAAGGCAGCCTCAAGCCGATGTGTTTTCGAGATCCCAGCGTTTGGAGCGTGGCTTAGCTCAGCCTTATGGTAAAGAAGGTAGGTGCATTTTGTTTCTTATCTTTGGCCTGATGTGCAATTTGCAGCGGCACGGCTGAGTGATTGGACTAATTGATGTTTTCTTGAACACTGTAGATAATGTCATGGAGTTGAACTCTGCTCTGCCCTGTGGAGCTGCTGTATGGGGTGCTAAATGGCAGCCCTGCTGCGGTACTGCACACCCTGATCGTGGGGCTTGTCTCGAAGTAGCCAGGCTAGCAGGCCATTATCACCAGCTATCACACGCCGTGGCTGTCCTGTCCCCCTGCTTCTGATAACCAAGACTATGACATTATAGGATATCACCAAAAAACATCTGAAGTAAAAGATTCTGCAAACTTAGAAATCGGGCAAACTGCCAGAGCTGCTCATTACCACTGAGACTCAACCAAGTGGTCTCATCATGGAGCACCTCGTTTAAAGGGCAACTCCACCACTTTTCAAAATCATTTTCATTATCTCCAGCACAATACGAGTGTCTACATATGTGAAAACTGTGCATTTCTATCTTTTATAGAAATAAAGAACGTTAAAATTTTTAAACACTGAGATTCGTGGTGACGTGGAGAGCAAGAAAATACCATCCCTCTGGCTAGACACAGGTCAGTTAATTATTTATTTATTTTTTACTTTTAATCCTACCCTGTGATGAGAGAAGGTCCTTTCTTATTGTTTTAACCACAGATCATAGAAACACTGTTTTCACAAATTATGTAAACACTGGTTTGGTGCTGGAAGTAATGAATGTGAGGTTGAAAAGTGGTGGAATTGCCCTTTAATTAATGATGGGATGATTGCTGCTGGAGTTGGACTTGGATTTTAATCTATTAGGGAATGGAAGTAGCAAGAGGCCAGTTTGTATACCAGTAGAGAGTAATGTTCCTATCTACTGTCAAAGCCTTTGCTAGAATAATATCCCATATGTCTTTTAATGTCAGAAAGATGAAAGCACATGAAAAGCCCTTGACCTGTCAACTGTTATTATAGACTCTTCTTCCCACATCAAGCGCAAAAGCATTGGTACAGGGGGTGTACTACTCACAAAATCAGAACAGTGGTGTGCTTCAAAGCTCCTCACCTGAAGTCATTTTGTGCTCCTTAATGAAGTCAAGGAAACCCGTCCCAGGGCAGCGGCTGAAGAGGAGTCCCTCTTCCACAGATACTGTATTCTACAGCTCCTTGGGGGGTTGAGAATGCTGGCCAACCTTGGCTTAACCTCAAACGCTTTGTTTGCTACCACTGGACATACAACTGTAAGTGCCTCCTCTGGGGGGCGTTTAAGTTGAAGCATTCCCCACAAGGTCATTGCCATCCCCATTGAAGTGCTGTAAATCACCGGTAGCAGTTATGTGAATGTGATATGTGACTGTTTGACACCTACACGATGCCGTGTGACTAGTGCAACCCGCAGACAGGCGTGTAGAGCAGAGAGTGTTAATGTAAAAGTCCAGGTAATCACCATATCATCAGAGATATCTCTGCAAAGAAAATGTCTCATCCCAACTGAATTAATTAGTTTTTCACCTGAGTGTCCATCGATGGAGAGGCAAGAAGGAGTGTCCATTGTTGATTGAGGATTACCAGGAGGATGAAACGAGTGCTTCAGAGTAGACTCCATCAGGAAGTCAATGACACTGCCCTTTAGAGAGAGGAGAGCAATATGGCCGCAATAAGGAATGTAAAATGTATATATTTTCTTGATGCAATGACTTTTTTAAATTTAATGCTGGCTCTATGCTATTACCAATGGCTGGTAATCTTGTAATCTGGCTAACTGCGTTGGATTTTCTCTCCAGACACACTGTCCCTGTGCCTCTAAAGCCCTCCTAGTGATCAAAGATTTCCTCTTATTCTTCGCCGTTAGACAGATAAAACAGTGAGATTCATAGCTAAGGCTGCACCAAGTACTATAAAACCCACACATGGTTTCCCTATCTCGTGTAGCATGATCCAGTTGCAAAGGAATGATGAATGAGTACATTATCAAAATGTACTTTGTTCTACTTAGTGTCCAGTTCTTTCATCTGATCAACTTTCAATCTCTTTCAAAGATAAGAGGAGTTAGTTCAGTGCCTTAAGTAAGACAAATGAGGCCTTGTCTTTAATGAGCACTAAAGCATGATAGTTGGGATCAGAGCCATAGAGAAATTCTCTGTCACTCCAACTTCTCTGCCATAGGAGAAAAATTCTGTCACTCCAACTTTAGGGGACAGAACTACAGTAGAAGGGTCGACTATGCTTTTTTACAGATCGTTGCTTACCTTTGAACCTCACTTGTTCTCTATCACAGACGTGTGTTTGTCAAGCAGCTGCCAAAGTAATTATTTAAGTTGTGACCTGGCTATGGCTTCCCGATCTATAACCCAGAAGGTAGCACCAGTTATTTGGCTGGGTTCCATTCAGCCGCTCCAGTATACCTGCTCAAAATGGAGCCGTGTCAAAGACACCGCCTGGTGTCATTCCACTCTAATACCATGTGATGCATCCTGACCTGAAAGTCATGGTTAAAAAAATATCTTCCCCCAAACTCTCCCTGCCCTTCACACTGTCTGATCAGCCTGTGTTGATACCCGTGGAGCCGCTATGCCTTTTTGCCATTCACTATCAATTTGAGGCGCGATGTCGAGCCTCCTTGTCCCAACCTTAGCCTGTGCCGCCGTACGGTGGGAAAAGAGCAAAGTTCTCTATCAGCTTTTTAAAACGTGGCCCTTCCCTCATAAAGGAGCCAGTCACTGACCGTGTCACCAGGGGTTTTACAGTTCAAACCCTGCCGAGAGGAGCGCACTGGGCTGCGGCATCAGAGGCAGGTATATCAAGATGAAGAAGACTGTAACATAATTACCAGTGCCATTTTCCTCCAGGCTTTCCTTGGCCTCACCGAGGGGATAGGAGGGGAGTGTGATGAATCACTGTGCTTGTTGCACCTCAACAAACTCACATTTCAGCCTTGCTGGCAGAGAAAAGACGTGTTGCTCTGGTGAAGGTTAAGCATCTGTACACTAGGTGTGCGTGGCGTCCCATCCTATAAGACTCTTAATTAAACGCCCTCCGCCCATGTTCCTTCCTGTATAGCCTATTACCGTTAATGTCAGGGAATAGAGGAGAAGCGTCTCCCGCTGTCCGTCCTCTGTCATGACCAGCGGGACGGCTCTTTTTGATGGCTGTTTCACACACAGCGGATGTCCATTATTTCTCGGGGAGAGAGAGGGAGAGTACAGCAGGCAGACTGTCATACAGCACATTGTGTTCGATGCCTGAAGTGAGAGGGACAGCTGATAACTATCCCCACTGACAGTCTCTCATGTCCAGTCAGATGAAGATACAAAGACCACGTCACTACAATACATACTGTATTCTCAGAGCTGAGTCCCAATGTGGCCCATGTTAGCACATTGAGTGTTGACCTCATCTGCATAGTTCTTCCATATGCTTTGATGTGATGTCTTTGGGGATTATACTTGTTGTGAAGGTGTTATTTGCTCTTATTTACCAATGTCCTTGAGTGCTGGTCCACTGCCCACTGTCCCATTCTCTACATAGACTGTGTTAAAACAGGATTCTGCTCTGGCTGCTTCTCCTGTCTTGAGCCAATGTTGACACCTGATGTAGGCCAGGTATCCATTAAATCGTGACTATCTGAGCTTTAATCCTCAACAGGTCTGGGGCTTTGGCCACTGCTGGGCATCTTTATCTCAGTGAGTAAGTAATCACATTAGTCAAATTAAGATGTTTGCATTTTGCCTGTTAGTTAATTAACAACTCTTGTCTTATTTCTGCTTGTTCTCTCCAAAGGCATAATCCCACTACTTGTTAGCTATCCTACTACCTCTGTCATTGGTCATTTTTCCCTCATCCCCTCCTCGAAACATTTTGTCCTTGTAATTGGAGTGAATCATTTCATCCCCCTGTCATACGTTAAAGTGCCACGGCAGAAGCACACAGTACCTGATTAATAGGGGCAGATTAAAACTCCATGTTCCCAGCCCCTTTCCCCCCTTGCTAGCGCTGGAATATTTCACCTGTGCCCTGAAGAGTGTAAAAAAATAACTAAAACAGTGGAGGATTGGAGCAGAGGACTACACTCATGTCCCGACCTCACCTGATGCTAGTGAGAGACCTTGAAGGAGGAAGAGGCTGCCGGTGGCACCCCTCTCCCCCGTCTCCTCCCTATACCCCCTCCCACCGCCCCAGTAGCTGCAGATGAATTGGTAATCCGCTGGCCCCTCACTCAGGCCCTATCTAAAGAGCCAATCCATCCTCCCCCCCTGACACTGATGGGTTGCCTCTCCTAGCAATCGGGCCCAGATGGATGCTGAGATATTGCCGGCAAGTACAAGAGAGCTTTGGCTCTACTCTAACCTGCATAGCTACACAGGGCTGTGTGGGTGTGTTTTGAAGTGGGATACTAGTGGTATGGTGTAGTGGGGTCAGTAGTGAAGCAATGTGCGTTCTGAACGTCACCCCGTGTGAGTGTGATGAAAGCTGAGGAGTGGGCCGTGGAGTGCGTCTGTGACTGATTCCCAGTTTAATGGCCTGATTGGGTTTGGGAAGGTGAGGAGATGGGGGGAGCAGCCAGGACTCTGAGCCTTTAACAAGACTGGCATCCATGCTTAAAGCTTTCATTTAGTAACGCCCAGCCCAACAGCCAGAGAGGCAGTCGCACCAATCGATTTGGGGATGGCCTTTGCGCAAACAGTATGAGGTGGAGACGCTGATGCCTTTTTGTACCACCCAGCCTCCAACCTCTGCTGACTTTGGGTTGGATGAACTGAGAGTCAGAGAGCCTTCACATACTCTATATAATCCATAGCATAGCATTCCTATAGGCTGTAGTCTTTGCCTACGGGACAGTTTCTGGATCAAGCAGCTGGAAGGCAATATCTTACTAAGTGGTTTCAGTATTATCCTCATGAGGCATAAAGCCTCCTGCCCTTTGATGGGGGGAGTTTAGTTCATAACTAGATGGACTGCATATTGTTTCTGCAGTCAGCTGACTGATGCTGGCTTGTGTTTCTACCTGGATGGCCATGCTCGGGCATTAGCAGCATGGAGGACAGAGGAGGAAGCTGACTTATGTGTCCGTCCTGGCCAGCTCAGCACTCTTCCCACAGCCCATTAGGGCCTAAACAATCTTGCCTTGTCAACATTAATCGCTTTCAGATTAGCAATGGTAGAAGGCTTGCCCTTTAAAAGGTATTTTTTAAAACAGTGGTGCTATAATGAAAGGTAGGGGTGGATTAGGGGAGGGCTACATAAAGGGATCATTCCAGAGGATTGGCCCTAATCTGACCTCGGGGATGTTGCAATATCTGGACCCATCAAAAGCATTCAGGGATTAAGCAGTGTGTAGCTTTGCCTAGTTGGCATGCACCGGATCATAATTTGGCATCAGAAATATGCAATAATGTGAACCCGGTGACCCGAAGTCGAATGTATATTTATTATCTGTATCCTTAAATGCCTCGTCATGTCATTTCTTTACTCAGCCAATCCTATTAATGTTGTCATGAGATGATGTAGGTGTATTATAGATTTGGCCAATATTTAGCTTACAATTTAATTAAGTTTTTACATTAAATATTATATTTTGGGTTTTAGTTTGTATGCAACCAAGTAAAATAAAATTAAACCAAGCCATTAAACCAAACCAACCAAGTAAAATTTTTCTGTGTGTCTTTCAGCGTTCACCATGATGATTATCCTGGCTCTGATCCGTATTGGTAAAGGCCGGGGCGAAGGCCACCCCCGTATGGCCCAGATCTCTGGGGTGCCAAACCTGTTTGGAGTGTGTGTCTACTCCTTCATGTGCCAGCACTCCCTGCCCTCCCTGGTGACGCCCATCTCTGATAAGAGGCGTGTGGGTACCCTGGTGGTGTGTGACTATGTCCTCATCCTTGGCTTCTACGGCCTGCTCTCCTTCACAGCCATCTTCTGCTTCGACAGCTCCCTGCTGCACGACATGTACACCCTTAACTTCACTGACAACTGTGACGTGCTGGACATCCCCGCTTTGCGCTACTTCCTGGGCCTCTTCCCCGTCTTCACCATCAGCACCAACTTCCCCATCATCGCAGTCACGCTGCGCAACAACTGGAAGACCCTCTTCCACCGTGACGGGGGCACCTACCCCTGGGTGGTTGACCGCATCGTCTTCCCCCTCATCACCCTGGTGCCGCCCATCATCGTGGCCTTCTGCACCCACAACCTGGAGTCCCTGGTGAGCATCACGGGCGCCTACGCTGGCACGGGCATCCAGTACGTCATCCCCGCCCTGCTGGTGTACTACGGCCGGCGCCACCTGGTGCCTATGCTGGGCACGGACGAGGTCAACAAGCACCAGTCCCCGTTCCGCCACACCTTCTGGGTGTGGTTCGTAGTGGTGTGGGCTACCTTCTGCCTCATGTTTGTCACAGCCAACATCATCCTGGAGGACACCAAGAAATGAGAACACTGACTGACTGTGAAAGACCGGTTTCTCTGTGTGGGTGTCTTGTATTTCTACATTCTCTCTACCTGAGGCCTTCCAGAACTTGGTACAGGTCGGACGGTGTGCCTTTTTATGCTGCTCTTGTAGCATGGGGAACCCTTTTAATTACAGTGGTAATCAGCAGTTGAAACAATTATAAAGTGTCCTCCCCACCCCTGTTTCAGTAAAAAGCTTGAGGATGGGACTGGAGAAATGTAACCATTATCAAATTCATAGACCGAGCTATGCATGCAAGGACTAGCCTTCCATGATATCACAATTAGAATTTTAACCATGTTTTGAGGCTATAGAGTGTTTATTTACATTTACTTTGTTTACAACATTGGAGTACAGCAAGATTATATTATAGGTACTGATCAGTTGTGAGAGTTGAACTAAGCGGATGAAGCATTTCTAAGTTATATTCTTCAAGAATCAATGGGCACATACATTTATTAATTATATCAACTGCAGATCACCCCTTTTAAGAGTAATCTATACCATTTGTGGAAAGGGACCAAATATCTAGTGATTGTATGAAAGCTGCTACTGTATGTAGGAACGCAAGGAAGAGGACCTTGTTCACTCTGTTCCAGTGTCCCTCTGTAGAAAGATACAAGCTGAACAATCAAAGACTGTATTAGCAAGGCATTGCACTACACAACAGCACTGTTTTTAAGCATATACAAAGAGCTGGTCAACTTGTTTCCAAATGCCTCATTTTAAATCCAAAATAACTGAAGGAAGGATAGAGCAGGGAGGTGTCAGTGTTCCTCTGGACCTTCAGAAACAGTGTTGTGGCTAAAGACAGAATATGCTGAAACTATGGAGAGAGCTCAGTGGAGTAAAAATAGAACATGACAACTAACTCAACGCTCCTGTTGCTAATGGCAATGCAGAGAGACTTTAATGCGGCTTTAAAATTAACTTGGGATGGTGAAAAAAGCAAGCTAAATTAATCTGCGATAATCAGTTTATTAAGGCTGGCATTTTTACATTCCTCACTGGTGGCTCTGCCTCAGTTCTCCTTGTCTTCCCTGTAATTTAGCAGACGCTCTTATCCAGAGCGACTTACAAGTCTTCCCTGTGAACAATGAACCTTTGTCCATGACAGATCCCTGACTGATGGGCCTGATGGAAGAGCTCCGTCTCTGGTCATCAGGAGACCGATCTTGAGTTCAAACTCTGTACACATACCACCCTCATGTTTTACTGTTCACCACCAAATCATCAGCCCTTCATCAGCTCCATGTCAGCACCCGACTGCTCTCTGTTGAACTTTGACCCCAGAAAGTTATCAATGGACACAGGAAGGTTTATGTTGGCTACATCACCAGGAGCCAACTGGTACGGTGCCTACTGTGCCCACAAAGACTCCTCTACAGTCGTCCCAGTATATCTCTTTTTGCAATCACTGGTTTGCTCATACCATGAACTGCACTGTTGGTTAAGGTCTTGTAAGGAAGCATTTCACGGTAAAGTCTACACTTGTTGTATTCTGCGCATATGGCAAATAAAGTTTGATTTGATTTTAACCATCTGTCTCGTGCTCGCTCGTAACGAGAATTTCTCAGCTGGCTGATTTGTTGTCAGCTCTTTACTTGAGGTTTTATTACAGTTTCCTGGTAGCTCAGTTTGATCGACTAATTAGATGTTACTTCCAGACATGTGGGAAGAGCCTCTTCGCCCCGAGCTCTGCTCATGCTGATATCCACATTATACGCTTCTGTCTCATTGTCATGTCCTCTGGTTCTATATATCTATATATCTCTGCTCTATAGAATATATATTATGTCCCATTATAGTCATCAAGTTTGGAGCCCAACTACAGGAGTCATACCTTTGTGAAACAGTATTGTTGTTGGGGAATGTAAATCATGTTTTGTGGTGTAGGGTTCCATGTTACACGGTCACATTTAGAATAGTGGTTTTCTTTTAGTATGTAAGTGCTAAAGTAATAGCTAAAGTGTATCGTTAGCTGCCTGTCATGAGCACACTCTTCGTCAAAAAGGGAAATACTTATTACCGTTCATGGTTTGCACCTGCAACATTGCACAAGTTTGCACATAATTGCCTTGGGTTTTACCTTTTGTGTGTTTTACGTAGACTTTTGCAAATGGTTTATCATGAAGATGTTTGTAAGGGTTGATGACTATGGTATTTATCTAACAGTCTTCAATGGT
The DNA here is from genome assembly GCF_045679555.1 of Salvelinus alpinus. Lineage (NCBI taxonomy): Eukaryota > Metazoa > Chordata > Actinopteri > Salmoniformes > Salmonidae > Salvelinus > Salvelinus alpinus. The sequence goes on along the minus strand of NC_092086.1, from coordinate 39,614,035 downwards.
ATTCTTAACCCATCAATATATACAGCTTGACACTATTTAAAATGCATTAGACTAATAGTCATGCATTGTAGCATATTGATGGCAGTACGGTATTGTTGAGGACTATTGAATGAGAGACCTCTGCATGTTGTTGGTATTGTGTGTGTTAGGACAGAAAAAGAGTGCTGACTATTTCTGTAACACTGCTTCTCTTCAATCTTGGGTTCCTTCTGTTAATTATTACATTACATTTCTGCATGCAGCTCCTTCCAAAATTCTGTAGCCAGTAGTCAGTTGTTCCTTTAAGCCTCCAGATTGTGATGGATAGTTACTCCTCTTCTTATTTTTCCTCATCTTCTTTTCAATACAAATGTGCAATATGTTTTGACCTGGGTTGGGGAAGTGAGATTTCAAGCGAATTTGAACTGTTTCTCAGAGTGTTTGTCTGTGTGTGTGTATACTTGTGTGTTAGTGTATATGTCACTTTGAAAATATTTTAAATGCGTGCGTCTGACTCTTATTTGGAGTTGTGAAATGTGCCTTTTTCCTGGGGTTATTGTTTCCATTCATTTGTTGACTGTTGTTTTTCCTGGCACGTCTTTGTTTTAAGCAGCCTGTCAGATAAGATCTGCATGTAAGCCAGTTAAATTAACTGACAACCAATGTCTCCTTAAAATAAACTGGGATATCCTTGTCTTCTAAAGTGTGGGTTCGCCTCATCTTTGTGACTTTGAGACAGTTTTGTGATTATTAAAGAGATATGTCATTAACATTGTAATTTCAGAACATTTCCTTTAATATATCAACATTTAATAGTGGAATGATAGTTTTTCATTTTTTCCAAAATGTTTTTATTGGGCCCACACAAAATTTGCATTCTGGTGGTGCAACCTTCTTATTGGCCAACAAAAGATGGACTGGCTCTTGTCAAATTAGTGTTTTTTAGGCTTTTTGAGGTTGGTTAGGTTTTGCAAATGTTTAAAACAAATGCACTATGTATTATGTGGGTTGAATGCTGTAACACAGAATAAAACAATGAATTAAAGTCCCATGATGGTAGACTGCCCCTTACTACATATAATCTTTTAACCATCATTTATTCACATTACTTCAATAAAATATTTCAGTCGTGTATAATACATTAGCTCTATTTGATGACTTTATTTCATTCCAAGTCATCTCATCTATATAGAGCTGCTGTCTGACAAAATCACTATTTTTTTTGTGATTCTTCAAAGCAAATAAGGCACTTTTAGGGCTCCCGAGTGGCGCAGCGATCTAAGGCACTGCATCTCAGTGCTAGAGGTGTCATTACAGACCCTGGTTCGATTTCATGGCTGTATCACAACAGGCCGTGATTGGTAGTCCCATAGGGGGGCGCACTATTGGCACAGCGTTGTTAGGGTTTGGCCGGGGTAGGCTGTCATTGTAAATAAGAATTTGATCTTAACTGACTTGCCTAGTTAAATACATTTTATGATTGCTGATACCAATACAAATTTTGTCACGTGCCGAATACAACCGGTGTAGACCTTACAGTGAAATGCTTACTTACAAGCCCTTAACCAACAATGCAGTTTTAAGAAAAATACCTAAAAAAATAAGAAATAAAAGTAACAAATAATTAAAGAGGAGCAGTAAAACAACAATAGCGAGGCTATATACAGGGGGTACCATTTAGTCGAGGTAATTGAGGTAATATATTCATGTGGGTAGAGTTATTAAAGTGACATGCATAATAACGTAGAGTAGCAGCTTCACTTAGATCATGTATTTTCAGGTAGCGATACCTCACGCAACTGCTCTCTATCACGCGTTTTTCTGTCTCTTCTCTCCCTCTCTGTGTATGCCCCACACAGACCGGACACGTAGGCATGCAATGGATTATGGTCATTGTAGTTAATTACCACGTTTTCTGCACTAAACGATGTAGAATATTGGCCTGTTGGAAACTACAACTCCCTACTACATTGCACAGTTCGAGCTTGATCTGATTTATCTCTAGAGAAATTGCTGTAAGAAAATGCCCATTGAGCTCACAGAAAAAACTAAATGGAATTCAAATAATTGAACCAAGGTCGGCCAATAAGTTTTTTAAAAACTAAGTCAATTTGACAAGAGATTTGCTGGCTCCAGTCAATTTGACAACGAGATTTGCTGGCCCCAGTCAATTTGACAACGACATTTGCTGGCCCCAGTCAATTTGACAACGACATTTGCTGGCCCCAGTCAATTTGACGAGACGGTTTGTTGTTGAGTTGTTACACGTAGTACCTTTAATTCACTGTGTTGCATAAGTTCAACCGTTGTTCTTTTTACAATGGTTTTCATAATGGTTTTCAATGATTTTGCCTGTATGTGAATTCAATCAATTCAGTCTAAATGTTTTCAATTGTATGATTCCTATGTTTCTGTTTCGAAAAGGAAATAAAAGCATTTTGTTTGTCTGGACCTTTTGAACCTTAATTAAAGAACAGATGTTTGAAATTAACTCTTTGGTGAAGTTCTGTTCTCATTTAACATTCACTTGTACTTACATTTCACTTCCTGTTTCAAAAGACCAATAATGTTCCGTTAGAAACCCTTTGATGATGAGGGTTTGAAACATTTCCAATTTGAACGGCCTGGTTTGGACAAAATACAACTGTCAAACTATCCCTCACAATGCTATTAAGCACTTTATCCGTTTACTTTTTCATATTCAGATAACTGTTTAAGCATGAATCACTAGTTAAATGTTAATTTGCTGTAACTTGTGTCATTTTTATCGCTGTTATCTATCTCCTGTCATCATGTGGCGGAGTTTGGGAAGAAAGTGTCATTGGAGGGTGTGTGTGGTCTCCTGTCATCATGTGGCGGAGTTTGGGAAGAAAGTGTCATTGGAGGGTGTGTGTGTGGTCTCCTGTCATCATGTGGCGGAGTTTGGGAAGAAAGTGTCATTGGAGGGTGTGTGTGTGGTCTCCTGGCATCATGTGGCGGAGTTTGGGAAGAAAGTGTCATTGGAGGGTGTGTGTGGTCTCCTGTCATCATGTGGCGGAGTTTGGGAAGAAAGTGTCATTGAAGGGTGTGTGTGGTCTCCTGGCATCATGTGGCGGAGTTTGGGAAGAAAGTGTCATTGAAGGGTGTGTGTGTGGTCTCCTGTCATCATGTGGCAGAGTTTGGGAAGAAAGTGTCATTGAAGGGTGTGTGTGTGGTCTCCTGGCATCATGTGGCGGAGTTTGGGAAGAAAGTGTCATTGAAGGGTGTGTGTGTGGTCTCCTGGCATCATGTGGCGGAGTTTGGGAAGAAAGTGTCATTGAAGGGTGTGTGTGTGGTCTCCTGTCATCATGTGGCGGAGTTTGGGAAGAAAGTGTCATTGAAGGGTGTGTGTGGTCTCCTGTCATCATGTGGCGGAGTTTGGGAAGAAAGTGTCATTGGAAGGTGTGTGTGTGGTCTCCTGGCATCATGTGCGGAGTTTGGGAAGAAAGTGTCATTGGAAGGTGTGTGTGTGGTCTCCTGGCATCATGTGGCGGAGTTTGGGAAGAAAGTGTCATTGAAGGGTGTGTATGTGGTCTCCTGTCATCATGTGGCGGAGTTTGGGAAGAAAGTGTCATTGGAGGGTGTGTGTGTGGTCTCCTGGCATCATGTGGCGGAGTTTGGGAAGAAAGTGTCATTGAAGGGTGTGTGTGGTCTCCTGGCATCACTTCATGTTTTCCACTCCCTGTCTTGCGTGAAGATCCTCCATAGTCTTTTGTCAGTGACAACAGATCCCTCTTTTTATGTTCATAATAAACCTTCCTGCTGAATTTCAATCTTGACAGGGCTGCGACACAGTCATTTAATTCACCCTCTGGCCTTTTATGTACAATACCTTCAGAAAGTATTCACACCCCTTGACTTCTTCCACATTTTGTTGTGTTACAGCCTGAATTTAAAATGGATTACATTTAGATGTTTTGTCTCTGGTCTACATACAATACCACATAATGTAAAAATGGTATTATGTTAATTTTTATAAATGAAAGCTCAAATGTCTTGAGTCAGTATTCAACCCCTTTGTTATGGCAAGCCTAAATAAGTTCAGGAGGAAATATTGCTTAACAAGTCACATTAGTTGCAAAAATTGTGTTTAGTAGTGTTTAATATGATTTTTGAATGACTACCTCATCTCTGTACCCCACGCGCAATTGTCTGTAAGGTCCCTCAGTCGAGCGGTGAATTTCAAACACGGATTCAACCACAAAGACCGTGGAGCTTTTCCAATGCCTCACATTAAAACAGCAGACATTGATTATACCTTTGCGCGTAGTGAAGTTATTAATTACACTTTGGATGGTGTCTCAATATACCCAGTCACTACAAAGATACAGATGTCCTTCTTAACTCAAGAAAACGCTCAGGGATTTCACCATAAGGCCAATGGTGACTTTAAAACAGTTTAATGGCTGTGACAGGAGAAAACTGAGGATGGATCAACAACATTGTAATTACACTGCAATATTAACCTAATTGACAGAGTCAAAAGAAGGAAGCCTGTACCAAATACAAAATATTCCAAAACAAGGCACTAAAGTAATACTGCAAAAAATGTGGCAAAGCAAAGCTTTATGTTTGCGGTAAATCCAATACAACACGTTACTGAGTACCACTCTCCATATTTTCAAGCATAGTGGTGGCTGCATAATGTGGGTATGCTTGTAAAATCCTAGAGGGAAAACCTGGTTCAGTCTGCTTTCCACCAAACACTGGGAGATGAATTCACCTTTCAGCAGGAGAAAAACCTAAAACACAAGGCCAAATCTACACTGGAGTTGCTTACCAAGAAGACAGTGAATGGTTGTCTAGCAATGATCAACAACCAATTTGACATTTTGAAAATAACACAATCCAGGTGTGGAAAGCTCTTAAAGACTTACCCAGAAAGACTCAACGCTGTAATCGCTGCCAAAGGTGATTGTAGCATGTATTGACTCAGGGGGTTGAATTCTTATCTAATGAAGATATATTTGCCTTTTATTTTTCATATATATTTTATTTTTTACAAATGTAAGAATCTTCCACTTTGACATGACAGAGTATTTTGTGTAGATCGTTGAAAAAAAATACAATTAAATCAATTTTAATCCCACTTTGTAACACAACAAAATGTGGAAAAAGTCAAGGGGTGTGAATACTTTCTGAAGGCACTGTGTGTGGGTGTGTGTTTGCGGGTAGAGCTGTAATTGGAAATTAAAACTTTGCTTGGCTTAATTTATTCACATCTTATTTAATGTCTTCATGATTTATACCATGTTTGGATGGAGAGGGGAAGAGGGGAAGGAAGAGGGTATGGGGTGTTACTGAAATTGACTGCACTGCTTTAATTGGATCAAATGAGGATTTTTCTCTGACCTGGTTGGCCTCATCAGTACTCCCCCAGCACAGGGCCAGAGACACGTGGTTAGTTAGAAAGTAGGCCATTCCCAATACCTTGGCTGGCTCAGTTAACAATATAATGACTCATCCTCAGACACATGCAATAGGCCAACAGAAGAGTTGTCTGTATTTTCCACTACTCATTATGTGATCTGCATTAATGATTGTTCAACTGGCTGGCTCAAACTGATACCCTGATCCATGCTGATTGACCATGTCTATTCCGCTGTGCTGACCATACAGTACCCGTTGCTGTGCACTGATTCCACTGTGTTTTCACCCACAACACAATCTTCATCACTGAACTTAATTTTGTGCTGTCGTCTTTGATCATGATGTTATTGATGTGGGAGAGGAGCCTATTGATCATGTATCTGCTGTCTTAACCAGCGTTGATAGAGAGCAGCAGGCAGGTGCATGATTCTGGGTGCCAGGTAGGTAGCACAGGGAAGCATGAGGCATGGCTCTCTGCTACTGGAACTGCTGCAGCCCTGAGTCACAGAGGAGGGTACCACCTGCTCCTTATCAGTGGTCACCTTCTGTCCTCCCTCCACTCTCCTTCATTCCCTCTCCTCCACACCCTGGGGGAAGAGAGGATGTGATCAACCTGGCAATGCCAGGCTAAAGAGGATTATTCTAGGTGTTATATTAGGAGAGGTGCCCAAACCGACATAGCAGAGGAAGTCATTAAAGAGAAAGCAGTAGTAGCAGTTGGATAGAAGATCCCCTTATTCTAACAAGAGGGTGCTGGAGGCTTGAAGACCTCTAACAAGAGGGTGCTGGAGGCTTGAAGATCCCCTTATTCTAACGAGAGTGCTGGAGGCTAGAAGATCCCCTTATTCTAACAAGAGGGTGCTGAAGGTATTGATGGTGAATGTAAAGGCACTGGCGCAACGAACCACCCTTGCTGTCTCTGCCTGGCCGGTTCCCCTCTCTCCACCGAGATTCTCTGCCTCTAACCCTATAACGAGGGCTGAGTCACTGGCTTACTGGTGCTCTTCCATCCCGTCCCTAGGAGGGGTTCGTCACTTGAGTGGGTTGAGTCACTGACGTGATCTTCCTGTCCGGGTTTGGGGGCCCCATTGGGTTCGTGCCGTGGGGGAGATCTTCGTGGGCTATACTCAGCCCTTTCTCAGGGTAGTAAGTTGGTGATTTGAAGATATCCCTCTAGTGGTGTGGGGGCTGTGCTTTGGAAAAGTGGGTGGGGTTGTATCCTGCCTGGTTGGCCCTGTCCGGGGGTATCGTCGGACGGGTTCCTTAGTGTCTCCCGACCCCTCCTGTCTCAGTCTCCAGTATTTATGCTGCAATAGTTTATGTGTCAGGGGGTTAGGGTCAGTCTGTTATGTCTGGAGTATTTCTCCTGTCTTATCCGGTGTCCTGTGTGAATTTAAGTATGCTCTCTCTAATTCTGAGCGCTGGGACCATGCCTCAGGATTACCTGGCCTGATGACTCCTTGCTGTCCCCAGTCCACCTAGCCGTGCTGCTGCTCCAGTTTCAACTGTTCTGCCTGGGGCTATGGAACCCTGACCTGTTCACTGGACGTGCGACCTGCTGTTTTCGACTCTCTCTCTCTACCGCACCTGTTGTCTCTAACTCTGAATGCACGGCTATGAAAGCCAACTGACATTTACTACTGAGGTGCTGACCTGTTGCAGATGTTTATACATCTGCATTACTTGCTGTTTGGGGTTTTAGGCTGGGCTTCCGTATAGCACTTTGTGACATCAGCTGATGTAAAAGTGCTTTATAAATACATTTGATTTGATTTGAAGGCTAGAAGGTCCCCTTATTCTAACAAGAGGGTGCTGGAGGCTAGAAGATCCCCTTATTCTAACAAGAGGGTGCTGGAGGCTAGAAGATCCCCTTATTCTAATGAGGGTGCTGGAGGCTAGAAGATCCCCTTATTCTAACGAGGGTGCTGGAGGCTAGAAGATCCCCTTATTCTAACAAGAGGCTGCTGGAGGCTAGAAGTTCCCCTTATTCTAACAAGAGGGTGCTGAAGGTATTGATGGTGAATGTAAAGGCACTGGCGCAACGAACCACCCTTGCTGTCTCTGCCTGGCCGGTTCCCCTCTCTCCACCGAGATTCTCTGCCTCTAACCCTATAACGAGGGCTGAGTCACTGGCTTACTGGTGCTCTTCCATCCCGTCCCTAGGAGGGGTTCGTCACTTGAGTGGGTTGAGTCACTGACGTGATCTTCCTGTCCGGGTTTGGGGGCCCCATTGGGTTCGTGCCGTGGGGGAGATCTTCGTGGGCTATACTCAGCCCTTTCTCAGGGTAGTAAGTTGGTGATTTGAAGATATCCCTCTAGTGGTGTGGGGGCTGTGCTTTGGAAAAGTGGGTGGGGTTGTATCCTGCCTGGTTGGCCCTGTCCGGGGGTATCGTCGGACGGGTTCCTTAGTGTCTCCCGACCCCTCCTGTCTCAGTCTCCAGTATTTATGCTGCAATAGTTTATGTGTCAGGGGGTTAGGGTCAGTCTGTTATGTCTGGAGTATTTCTCCTGTCTTATCCGGTGTCCTGTGTGAATTTAAGTATGCTCTCTCTAATTCTGAGCGCTGGGACCATGCCTCAGGATTACCTGGCCTGATGACTCCTTGCTGTCCCCAGTCCACCTAGCCGTGCTGCTGCTCCAGTTTCAACTGTTCTGCCTGGGGCTATGGAACCCTGACCTGTTCACTGGACGTGCGACCTGCTGTTTTCGACTCTCTCTCTCTACCGCACCTGTTGTCTCCTACTCTGAATGCACGGCTATGAAAGCCAACTGACATTTACTACTGAGGTGCTGACCTGTTGCAGATGTTTATACATCTGCATTACTTGCTGTTTGGGGTTTTAGGCTGGGCTTCCGTATAGCACTTTGTGACATCAGCTGATGTAAAAGTGCTTTATAAATACATTTGATTTGATTTGAAGGCTAGAAGGTCCCCTTATTCTAACAAGAGGGTGCTGGAGGCTAGAAGATCCCCTTATTCTAACAAGAGGGTGCTGGAGGCTAGAAGATCCCCTTATTCTAATGAGGGTGCTGGAGGCTAGAAGATCCCCTTATTCTAACGAGGGTGCTGGAGGCTAGAAGATCCCCTTATTCTAACAAGAGGCTGCTGGAGGCTAGAAGATCCCCTTATTCTCGAAATGCTACACTCTTGTTATTCTGGCCATAGGTTATCAGGTATTAGAACCTGTTCCGGTGTCGACCCAGCCTATATGATAGTCCAGTTTTCAATACAGACAGTTTAATTGCTAAAGTGGATATTTATTAGTAAAGTAATATATTTTTCATGGCATGCAGTATGTATCATGTATTTGAGCCTCCTTAGCAGTCGGTGGGTTTAATGGAAGTCTGTGGGAGAGATTCAAGTCACACTGGAAGAAGTGTTTTAGGGACGATGGCCAAGCCCTGCGTGGTGAAAAGCTCTTAGCGTCTTATTGGCTAGCATCGGGAAGGGAATAGACAGGCATCGATAGTAGGGATAATAGGTTCCAACTAAATTACCCCTCCTCTCCAGCTACCTGTCTTAAATTGTTTTTAAATTGCTCCCCCTTTTTCTCTCTCCATCGATAGGTAGGAAGCCAGCACTAGTTGAATATTCTGGAGGAGCCACTGTCTGGAAAACATTTCAGTGATTGATTTATGACCATTACAGGACTCACAGTGGAACACAAATACCATTTACCTCAAGTCTATATTGTTTACGTTTTAGGGATGTTAAGGCGTCTGTGTGATCTGCCTTACCCTTCAGCTGTTCATCATCAATCAACTTTATCAGCCTACTGTCCCAATACTCAATATTCATTCGGTCTGCACTGGTTTCTCAAAAGCAACATCGTAACAGACTATAAATGGAATACCAAAATGTGTGAATAGCTTATCTCATGCTGGGCTGTAGAGAGTTTCAAATTGATGTTTAATCCATGCCTGGAATACTGCATATACATGTAGAGGAATATCTGATGTTTGGGAAAGGTGATAGTAGAAAGCGTGTTCTGTATAAGTGACAGACAGACCACATGATGGTATCTTTATGTACCATTAAACCCGTTCAGGATTCAGGACACAGGTGGCTAGAACAGGTTAATCCTATCTGCTGTCTCCTGTCTCACTGCTGTCTACTGGGGGAGGACTTGACAGCTGTCTGGTTAACACACTCTCAATGGCATGAAATCGCCAGTGACATGACATGGGTTTCTCCAGTCCATACACACCTCTTACCCTTTCTCCACCCCTACAGTACAACACGGACAGTGTCCACTCAGGGGTGTCCTAGTAGAAGATGATCTGTCTGGTTAGCTATCAGTCACCTGGAGGTCAGTGTTTAGGTGGGGTAGCACTAGGAAAGGTCCCAGTCAGGATGCAGACATGCACTCATACTGTAGGCCTGCTACACGGAGCCTTACTCTCTGTCTTGTTGCGTGTTTGCATAGCTCCATGTTGACAGCATGGCGGCCCAGCCTCAGACCGGACCGGGCTCTCAATCTGCCGTATTTACCCAGGATTCACAAGGGTTTCTCACTGAGAATCACAGTGAGTGAGCAAACACCATGGACGGGGTTGTCTCGCTGGCTGGCAGCTGTTTACTCTCGCTACAGTGTCAGGAGTGTCCTTGGGACTGTGCAAACAGTCAGTTATCAATCCGCAGACGCTGGCAAACCCATATTATTTCAACATAATTCTCTCATGTCCCGGATTTACCCCAATGTGTGTTTTTGATGATTTTAAAATGTTTTTAAATCGGTTTATCTTGGCGAGCCCATGTGACAACGTAATGCTTAGTCTAGATGACTTATATGGGAGTCTTAGTTACTGTCTGATTGCATCAATATTTTCTTTAGAATAAAAGTTTATCTTAAACCCCTATTCCCTCACTCTTAAGCCATTGCTGACCACAAACTGCTGTGGTTTTGGTTTAGACATTTGACCAATCGACTGGCTCCTTACAGGGAGTGCGGTCCTCTCCCTCTCCAAAAAAACTGATAATAGATTTTAGATGACAGGAGGGGAGGAGGAGGAGGAGGGGGTGCTGGTAAGAGGGGGTGGAGGTGTGTGAATTTGATCTGGGCGATAAGGCTCTCTCTCTCTCTATCAGTGCCCAGAGCTGTTTGAGCCCTGCCTCGTCATCCATCACTGGCCTGGGGAGCCGCCACCGCCACCATTGCACCGCCGCAATGTGTGCTGCATAGCAGATGGGGCAGAGTGCAGCAGTCCACCCCCCCCCCCCCCCACACACCAGACACATTGCAGCATAGGTCCTAAGCCTGGTTTCTTATGTTTCTCAAATGTCATGTCAGTTACAGTCCCTATACACGTTTTGGCTCAACAGCAGTGCAGCACAGGGACTGAAACATTCACTGCCTCTGACACACCTGTAGGAAAACCCGTGGCAAGGTTAATAGTGTTAATTACCACAGTACTACACAGGCTCTTTGAGGATGACAGTAGCAGTTGCTAATCATGCATTCTCTCAATACCCTGCTCGCTCATTATTTATAAGCTACCTTTCCCATGTAGGTAATCAGTATGGGGGAAGGTATAGGGATATGTCACACTGGGCCTGAACATTTAAATGGGCCATCACTCAACTTCTGGACAGCACTGAGTCTATGTGATCACATTCCCCAGATATGGAGAAGGTCATGGGTGGTAATATGACAGGAATGCTACATCTATGTGTGTGCTGGGTGGGTAATTGGCATGAATGAGTGATCTGAGACTAGCAGTCCAAAGGTTCTCAGACAGGATGCAGTCCATGGACTTCCCCTGGGCTAGCTAGCTCGTCTGACAAAAACGGTGAGAATTTAAGCTCTGTGTGTATGTGTGATTGTGTAAGTATGTGAGTGTGTGGATGTGATTGAGTAAGTGTGAGTGTGTGTACCCACCCGTCGACCATCCCTCCCCCTTCCCCAAGGGCTCTGACCGTCGGCAGGAGGAAGGAGGCAGGCTAGCGTGCGTGCGCCTGGCAAGAGAGGATTAAGAGACAAAGTTTGGATTGATGCGGTCCGACAGTGTCAGACAGTCAGCTCCACGCCTCTCATTAGGATACGCCGGCGGAATGTAAAATGTCTGCCGCTGATGGCAGCTTAAGCCCCGTAGAGTGATGATGCTGAAACAGCCGCAGCGGGACTTGAGAGAGACGCGGCAGCCAGGCAGCAGCTTTGGTCACTGTCACGTCTCCTGTCCCTGTCAGTGTCTTTGTCCTTGTCCTATCTCTGTCCCTGTCTCTGTCCCCCTCCCTGTCCCCGTCCATCTCTGTCCCTGTCTCTGTCCCTGTCCCTGTCCCTGTCTCTGTCACTTACACACTGACAATTTATCGCTTTGTCAACTGGAGTGTGTATCAACTAAAGTCTGTATCAACTAGTATGTGTATCAACTAGTGTGTATCAACTAGAGTGTGTATCAACTAGTATGTGTATCAACTAGTGTGTATCAACTAGAGTGTGTATTAACTAGTATGTGTATCAACTAGAGTGTGTATCAACTAGTATGTGTATCAACTAGAGTGTGTATCAACTAGTATGTGTATCAACTAGAGTGTGTATCAACTAGTATGTGTATCAACTAGAGTGTGTATCAACTAGAGTGTGTATCAACTAGAGTGTGTTTCAACTAGAGTGTGTATCAACTAGAGTGTGTTTCAACTAGAGTGTGTATCAACTAGAGTGTGTTTCAACTAGTATGTGTATCAACTAGAGTGTGTATCAACTAGAGTGTGTATCAACTAGAGTGTGTATCAACTAGAGTGTGTTTCAACTAGAGTGTGTATCAACTAGTATGTGTATCAACTAGTATGTGTATCAACTAGAGTGTGTATCAACTAGAGTGTGTATCAACTAGAGTGTGTTTCAACTAGTGTGTGTATCAACTAGTATGTGTATCAACTAGAGTGTGTTTCAACTAGAGTGTGTATCAACTAGTATGTGTATCAACTAGTATGTGTATCAACTAGAGTATGTATCAACTAGAGTGTGTATCAACTAGTATGTGTATCAACTAGAGTGTGTTTCAACTAGAGTGTGTATCAACTAGAGTGTGTTTCAACTAGTATGTGTATCAACTAGTATGTGTATCAACTAGAGTGTGTATCAACTAGAGTGTGTATCAACTAGTATGTGTATCAACTAGAGTGTGTTTCAACTAGAGTGTGTATCAACTAGTATGTGTATCAACTAGAGTGTGTATCAACTAGTATGTGTATCAACTAGAGTGTGTATCAACTAGTATGTGTATCAACTAGAGTGTGTATCAACTAGTATGTGTATCAACTAGAGTGTGTATCAACTAGTATGTGTATCAACTAGAGTGTGTATCAACTAGAGTGTGTTTCAACTAGAGTGTGTATCAACTAGAGTGTGTATCAACTAGTATGTGTATCAACTAGAGTGTGTATCAACTAGTATGTGTATCAACTAGAGTGTGTATCAACTAGTATGTGTATCAACTAGAGTGTGTATCAACTAGTATGTGTATCAACTAGAGTGTGTATCAACTAGTATGTGTATCAACTACAGTGTGTATCAACTAGTATGTGTATCAACTAGAGTGTGTATCAACTAGAGTGTGTATCAACTAGAGTGTGTATCAACTAGTATGTGTATCAACTAGAGTGTGTTTCAACTAGAGTGTGTATCAACTAGAGTGTGTTTCAACTAGTATGTGTATCAACTAGAGTGTGTATCAACTAGAGTGTGTATCAACTAGAGTGTGTATCAACTAGAGTGTGTTTCAACTAGAGTGTGTATCAACTAGTATGTGTATCAACTAGTATGTGTATCAACTAGAGTGTGTATCAACTAGAGTGTGTATCAACTAGAGTGTGTTTCAACTAGAGTGTGTATCAACTAGTATGTGTATCAACTAGTATGTGTATCAACTAGAGTGTGTATCAACTAGAGTGTGTATCAACTAGAGTGTGTTTCAACTAGAGTGTGTATCAACTAGAGTGTGTATCAACTAGTATGTGTATCAACTAGAGTGTGTATCAACTAGTATGTGTATCAACTAGAGTGTGTATCAACTAGTATGTGTATCAACTAGAGTGTGTATCAACTAGTATGTGTATCAACTAGAGTGTGTATCAACTAGTATGTGTATCAACTAGAGTGTGTATCAACTAGAGTGTGTATCAACTAGAGTGTGTATCAACTAGTATGTGTATCAACTAGAGTGTGTTTCAACTAGAGTGTGTATCAACTAGAGTGTGTTTCAACTAGTATGTGTATCAACTAGAGTGTGTATCAACTAGAGTGTGTATCAACTAGAGTGTGTATCAACTAGAGTGTGTTTCAACTAGAGTGTGTATCAACTAGTATGTGTATCAACTAGTATGTGTATCAACTAGAGTGTGTATCAACTAGAGTGTGTATCAACTAGAGTGTGTTTCAACTAGAGTGTGTATCAACTAGTATGTGTATCAACTAGTATGTGTATCAACTAGAGTGTGTATCAACTAGAGTGTGTATCAACTAGAGTGTGTTTCAACTAGAGTGTGTATCAACTAGTATGTGTATCAACTAGTATGTGTATCAACTAGAGTGTGTATCAACTAGAGTGTGTATCAACTAGTATGTGTTTCAACTAGAGTGTGTATCAACTAGTATGTGTATCAACTAGTATGTGTATCAACTAGAGTGTGTATCAACTAGAGTGTGTATCAACTAGTATGTGTATCAACTAGAGTGTGTTTCAACTAGAGTGTGTATCAACTAGAGTGTGTATCAACTAGTATGTGTATCAACTAGTATGTGTATCAACTAGAGTGTGTATCAACTAGAGTGTGTATCAACTAGTATGTGTATCAACTAGAGTGTGTATCAACTAGAGTGTGTATCAACTAGAGTGTGTATCAACTAGAGTGTGTATCAACTAGTATGTGTATCAACTAGAGTGTGTATCAACTACAGTGTATCAACTAGATGTGTATCAACTAGAGTGTGTATCAACTAGAATGTGTATCAACTAGAGTGTGTATCAACTAGTATGTGTATCAACTAGAGTGTGTATCAACTAGAGTGTGTATCAACTAGAGTGTGTATCAACTACAGTGTATCAACTAGATGTGTATCAACTAGAGTGTGTATCAACTAGAATGTGTATCAACTAGAGTGTGTTTCAACTAGTAGTGTGTATCAACTAGAGTGTGTATCAACTAGAGTGTGTATCAACTAGAGTGTGTATCAACTAGAGTGTGTATCAACTAGAGTGTGTATCAACTAGAGTGTGTATCAACTAGTAGTGTGTATCAACTAGAGTGTGTATCAACTAGTATGTGTATCAACTAGAGTGTGTATCAACTAGAGTGTGTATCAACTAGTATGTGTATCAACTAGTAGTGTGTATCAACTAGAGTGTGTATCAACTAGTATGTGTATCAACTAGTATGTGTATCAACTAGAGTGTGTATCAACTAGAGTGTGTATCAACTAGAGTGTGTTTCAACTAGAGTGTGTATCAACTAGTATGTGTATCAACTAGTATGTGTATCAACTAGAGTGTGTATCAACTAGAGTGTGTATCAACTAGAGTGTTTCAACTAGAGTGTGTATCAACTAGTATGTGTATCAACTAGTATGTGTATCAACTAGAGTGTGTATCAACTAGAGTGTGTATCAACTAGTATGTGTATCAACTAGAGTGTGTTTCAACTAGAGTGTGTATCAACTAGAGTGTGTTTCAACTAGTATGTGTATCAACTAGTATGTGTATCAACTAGAGTGTGTATCAACTAGAGTGTGTATCAACTAGTATGTGTATCAACTAGAGTGTGTTTCAACTAGAGTGTGTATCAACTAGTATGTGTATCAACTAGAGTGTGTATCAACTAGTATGTGTATCAACTAGAGTGTGTATCAACTAGAGTGTGTATCAACTAGTATGTGTATCAACTAGAGTTTTTTTCAACTAGAGTGTGTATCAACTAGAGTGTGTATCAACTAGTATGTGTATCAACTAGAGTGTGTATCAACTAGTATGTGTATCAACTAGAGTGTGTATCAACTAGTATGTGTATCAACTAGAGTGTGTATCAACTAGAGTGTGTATCAACTAGAGTGTGTATCAACTAGTATGTGTATCAACTAGAGTGTGTTTCAACTAGAGTGTGTATCAACTAGAGTGTGTTTCAACTAGTATGTGTATCAACTAGAGTGTGTATCAACTAGAGTGTGCATCAACTAGAGTGTGTATCAACTAGAGTGTGTTTCAACTAGAGTGTGTATCAACTAGTATGTGTATCAACTAGTATGTGTATCAACTAGAGTGTGTATCAACTAGAGTGTGTATCAACTAGAGTGTGTTTCAACTAGAGTGTGTATCAACTAGTATGTGTATCAACTAGTATGTGTATCAACTAGAGTGTGTATCAACTAGAGTGTGTATCAACTAGAGTGTGTATCAACTAGAGTGTGTATCAACTAGTATGTGTATCAACTAGATGTGTATCAACTAGAGTGTGTATCAACTAGAGTGTGTATCAACTAGAGTATGTGTATCAACTAGAGTGTGTATCAACTAGTAGTGTGTATCAACTAGAGATGTGTTTCAACTAGTAGTGTGTATCAACTAGAGTGTGTATCAACTAGAGTGTGTATCAACTAGAGTGTGTATCAACTAGAGTGTGTATCAACTAGAGTGTGTTTCAACTAGATGTGTATCAACTAGTAGTGTGTATCAACTAGAGTGTGTATCAACTAGAGTGTGTATCAACTAGAGTGTGTATCAACTAGTATGTGTATCAACTAGATGTGTATCAACTAGATGTGTATCAACTAGAGTGTGTATCAACTAGTATGTGTATCAACTAGAGTGTGTTTCAACTAGAGTGTGTATCAACTAGAGTGTGTATCAACTAGTATGTGTATCAACTAGAGTGTGTATCAACTAGAGTGTGTATCAACTAGAGTGTGTATCAACTAGAGTGTGTATCAACTAGATGTGTATCAACTAGTATGTGTATCAACTAGATGTGTATCAACTAGAGTGTGTATCAACTAGATGTGTATCAACTAGAGTGTGTTTCAACTAGTATGTGTATCAACTAGTATGTGTATCAACTAGAATGTGTATCAACTAGAGTGTGTATCAACTAGTATGTGTATCAACTAGAGTGTGTTTCAACTAGAGTGTGTATCAACTAGTATGTGTATCAACTAGAGTGTGTATCAACTAGTATGTGTATCAACTAGAGTGTGTATCAACTAGAGTGTGTATCAACTAGTATGTGTATCAACTAGAGTTTTTTTCAACTAGAGTGTGTATCAACTAGAGTGTGTATCAACTAGTATGTGTATCAACTAGAGTGTGTATCAACTAGTATGTGTATCAACTAGAGTGTGTATCAACTAGTATGTGTATCAACTAGAGTGTGTATCAACTAGAGTGTGTATCAACTAGAGTGTGTATCAACTAGTATGTGTATCAACTAGAGTGTGTTTCAACTAGAGTGTGTATCAACTAGAGTGTGTTTCAACTAGTATGTGTATCAACTAGTAGTGTGTATCAACTAGAGTGTGTATCAACTAGAGTGTGTATCAACTAGAGTGTGTTTCAACTAGAGTGTGTATCAACTAGTATGTGTATCAACTAGTATGTGTATCAACTAGAGTGTGTATCAACTAGAGTGTGTATCAACTAGAGTGTGTTTCAACTAGAGTGTGTATCAACTAGTATGTGTATCAACTAGAGTGTGTATCAACTAGAGTGTGTATCAACTAGAGTGTGTATCAACTAGAGTGTGTTTCAACTAGAGTGTGTATCAACTAGTATGTGTATCAACTAGTATGTGTATCAACTAGAGTGTGTATCAACTAGAGTGTGTATCAACTAGAGTGTGTTTCAACTAGTGTGTGTATCAACTAGTATGTGTATCAACTAGAGTGTGTTTCAACTAGAGTGTGTATCAACTAGTATGTGTATCAACTAGTATGTGTATCAACTAGAGTGTGTATCAACTAGAGTGTGTATCAACTAGTATGTGTATCAACTAGAGTGTGTTTCAACTAGAGTGTGTATCAACTAGAGTGTGTTTCAACTAGTATGTGTATCAACTAGTATGTGTATCAACTAGAGTGTGTATCAACTAGAGTGTGTATCAACTAGTATGTGTATCAACTAGAGTGTGTTTCAACTAGAGTGTGTATCAACTAGTATGTGTATCAACTAGAGTGTGTATCAACTAGTATGTGTATCAACTAGAGTGTGTATCAACTAGAGTGTGTATCAACTAGTATGTGTATCAACTAGAGTTTTTTTCAACTAGAGTGTGTATCAACTAGAGTGTGTATCAACTAGTATGTGTATCAACTAGAGTGTGTATCAACTAGTATGTGTATCAACTAGAGTGTGTATCAACTAGTATGTGTATCAACTAGAGTGTGTATCAACTAGAGTGTGTATCAACTAGAGTGTGTATCAACTAGTATGTGTATCAACTAGAGTGTGTTTCAACTAGAGTGTGTATCAACTAGAGTGTGTTTCAACTAGTATGTGTATCAACTAGAGTGTGTATCAACTAGAGTGTGCATCAACTAGAGTGTGTATCAACTAGAGTGTGTTTCAACTAGAGTGTGTATCAACTAGTATGTGTATCAACTAGTATGTGTATCAACTAGAGTGTGTATCAACTAGAGTGTGTATCAACTAGAGTGTGTTTCAACTAGAGTGTGTATCAACTAGTATGTGTATCAACTAGTATGTGTATCAACTAGAGTGTGTATCAACTAGTATGTGTATCAACTAGAGTGTGTATCAACTAGAGTGTGTATCAACTAGTATGTGTATCAACTAGAGTGTGTTTCAACTAGAGTGTGTATCAACTAGAGTGTGTTTCAACTAGTATGTGTATCAACTAGAGTGTGTATCAACTAGAGTGTGTATCAACTAGAGTGTGTATCAACTAGTATGTGTATCAACTAGTATGTGTATCAACTAGAGTGTGTTTCAACTAGAGTGTGTATCAACTAGTATGTGTATCAACTAGAGTGTGTATCAACTAGTATGTGTATCAACTAGAGTGTGTATCAACTAGAGTGTGTATCAACTAGTATGTGTATCAACTAGAGTGTGTTTCAACTAGAGTGTGTATCAACTAGAGTGTGTATCAACTAGTATGTGTATCAACTAGAGTGTGTTTCAACTAGAGTGTGTATCAACTAGAGTGTGTTTCAACTAGAGTGTGTTTCAACTAGAGTGTGTATCAACTAGAGTGTGTATCAACTAGAGTGTGTATCAACTAGTATGTGTATCAACTAGAGTGTGTTTCAACTAGAGTGTGTTTCAACTAGTATGTGTATCAACTAGTATGTGTATCAACTAGAGTGTGTATCAACTAGTATGTGTATCAACTAGAGTGTGTTTCAACTAGAGTGTGTATCAACTAGTATGTGTATCAACTAGAGTGTGTATCAACTAGTATGTGTATCAACTAGAGTGTGTATCAACTAGAGTGTGTATCAACTAGTATGTGTATCAACTAGAGTTTTTTTCAACTAGAGTGTGTATCAACTAGAGTGTGTATCAACTAGTATGTGTATCAACTAGAGTGTGTATCAACTAGTATGTGTATCAACTAGAGTGTGTATCAACTAGTATGTGTATCAACTAGAGTGTGTATCAACTAGAGTGTGTATCAACTAGAGTGTGTATCAACTAGTATGTGTATCAACTAGAGTGTGTTTCAACTAGAGTGTGTATCAACTAGAGTGTGTTTCAACTAGTATGTGTATCAACTAGAGTGTGTATCAACTAGAGTGTGCATCAACTAGAGTGTGTATCAACTAGAGTGTGTTTCAACTAGAGTGTGTATCAACTAGTATGTGTATCAACTAGTATGTGTATCAACTAGAGTGTGTATCAACTAGAGTGTGTATCAACTAGAGTGTGTTTCAACTAGTATGTGTATCAACTAGTATGTGTATCAACTAGAGTGTGTATCAACTAGAGTGTGTATCAACTAGTATGTGTATCAACTAGAGTGTGTTTCAACTAGAGTGTGTATCAACTAGTATGTGTATCAACTAGAGTGTGTTTCAACTAGAGTGTGTATCAACTAGTATGTGTATCAACTAGAGTGTGTATCAACTAGTATGTGTATCAACTAGAGTGTGTATCAACTAGTATGTGTATCAACTAGAGTGTGTATCAACTAGTATGTGTATCAACTAGAGTGTGTATCAACTAGTATGTGTATCAACTAGAGTGTGTATCAACTAGAGTGTGTTTCAACTAGAGTGTGTATCAACTAGAGTGTGTATCAACTAGTATGTGTATCAACTAGAGTGTGTATCAACTAGTATGTGTATCAACTAGAGTGTGTATCAACTAGTATGTGTATCAACTAGAGTGTGTATCAACTAGTATGTGTATCAACTAGAGTGTGTATCAACTAGTATGTGTATCAACTAGAGTGTGTATCAACTAGTATGTGTATCAACTAGAGTGTGTATCAACTAGAGTGTGTATCAACTAGAGTGTGTATCAACTAGTATGTGTATCAACTAGAGTGTGTTTCAACTAGAGTGTGTATCAACTAGAGGGTGTTTCAACTAGTATGTGTATCAACTAGAGTGTGTATCAACTAGAGTGTGTATCAACTAGAGTGTGTATCAACTAGAGTGTGTTTCAACTAGAGTGTGTATCAACTAGTATGTGTATCAACTAGTATGTGTATCAACTAGAGTGTGTATCAACTAGAGTGTGTATCAACTAGAGTGTGTTTCAACTAGAGTGTGTATCAACTAGTATGTGTATCAACTAGTATGTGTATCAACTAGAGTGTGTATCAACTAGAGTGTGTATCAACTAGAGTGTGTTTCAACTAGAGTGTGTATCAACTAGTATGTGTATCAACTAGTATGTGTATCAACTAGAGTGTGTATCAACTAGAGTGTGTATCAACTAGAGTGTTTCAACTAGAGTGTGTATCAACTAGTATGTGTATCAACTAGTATGTGTATCAACTAGAGTGTGTATCAACTAGAGTGTGTATCAACTAGTATGTGTATCAACTAGAGTGTGTTTCAACTAGAGTGTGTATCAACTAGAGTGTGTTTCAACTAGTATGTGTATCAACTAGTATGTGTATCAACTAGAGTGTGTATCAACTAGAGTGTGTATCAACTAGTATGTGTATCAACTAGAGTGTGTTTCAACTAGAGTGTGTATCAACTAGTATGTGTATCAACTAGAGTGTGTATCAACTAGTATGTGTATCAACTAGAGTGTGTATCAACTAGAGTGTGTATCAACTAGTATGTGTATCAACTAGAGTTTTTTTCAACTAGAGTGTGTATCAACTAGAGTGTGTATCAACTAGTATGTGTATCAACTAGAGTGTGTATCAACTAGTATGTGTATCAACTAGAGTGTGTATCAACTAGTATGTGTATCAACTAGAGTGTGTATCAACTAGAGTGTGTATCAACTAGAGTGTGTATCAACTAGTATGTGTATCAACTAGAGTGTGTTTCAACTAGAGTGTGTATCAACTAGAGTGTGTTTCAACTAGTATGTGTATCAACTAGAGTGTGTATCAACTAGAGTGTGCATCAACTAGAGTGTGTATCAACTAGAGTGTGTTTCAACTAGAGTGTGTATCAACTAGTATGTGTATCAACTAGTATGTGTATCAACTAGAGTGTGTATCAACTAGAGTGTGTATCAACTAGAGTGTGTTTCAACTAGAGTGTGTATCAACTAGTATGTGTATCAACTAGTATGTGTATCAACTAGAGTGTGTATCAACTAGAGTGTGTATCAACTAGTATGTGTATCAACTAGAGTGTGTTTCAACTAGAGTGTGTATCAACTAGAGTGTGTTTCAACTAGTATGTGTATCAACTAGAGTGTGTATCAACTAGAGTGTGTATCAACTAGAGTGTGTATCAACTAGTATGTGTATCAACTAGTATGTGTATCAACTAGAGTGTGTTTCAACTAGAGTGTGTATCAACTAGTATGTGTATCAACTAGAGTGTGTATCAACTAGTATGTGTATCAACTAGAGTGTGTATCAACTAGAGTGTGTATCAACTAGTATGTGTATCAACTAGAGTGTGTTTCAACTAGAGTGTGTATCAACTAGAGTGTGTATCAACTAGTATGTGTATCAACTAGAGTGTGTTTCAACTAGAGTGTGTATCAACTAGAGTGTGTTTCAACTAGAGTGTGTTTCAACTAGAGTGTGTATCAACTAGAGTGTGTATCAACTAGAGTGTGTATCAACTAGTATGTGTATCAACTAGAGTGTGTTTCAACTAGAGTGTGTATCAACTAGAGTGTGTTTCAACTAGTATGTGTATCAACTAGAGTGTGTATCAACTAGAGTGTGTATCAACTAGAGTGTGTATCAACTAGAGTGTGTTTCAACTAGAGTGTGTATAAACTAGTATGTGTATCAACTAGTATGTGTATCAACTAGAGTGTGTATCAACTAGAGTGTGTATCAACTAGAGTGTGTTTCAACTAGAGTGTGTATCAACTAGTATGTGTATCAACTAGTATGTGTATCAACTAGAGTGTGTATCAACTAGAGTGTGTATCAACTAGAGTGTGTTTCAACTAGAGTGTGTATCAACTAGTATGTGTATCAACTAGTATGTGTATCAACTAGAGTGTGTATCAACTAGAGTGTGTATCAACTAGAGTGTGTTTCAACTAGAGTGTGTATCAACTAGTATGTGTATCAACTAGTATGTGTATCAACTAGAGTGTGTATCAACTAGAGTGTGTATCAACTAGTATGTGTATCAACTAGAGTGTGTTTCAACTAGAGTGTGTTTCAACTAGTATGTGTATCAACTAGTATGTGTATCAACTAGAGTGTGTATCAACTAGTATGTGTATCAACTAGAGTGTGTTTCAACTAGAGTGTGTATCAACTAGTATGTGTATCAACTAGAGTGTGTATCAACTAGTATGTGTATCAACTAGAGTGTGTATCAACTAGAGTGTGTTTCAACTAGTATGTGTATCAACTAGAGTGTTTCAACTAGAGTGTGTATCAACTAGTATGTGTATCAACTAGTATGTGTATCAACTAGAGTGTGTATCAACTAGAGTGTGTATCAACTAGTATGTGTATCAACTAGAGTGTGTTTCAACTAGAGTGTGTATCAACTAGAGTGTGTTTCAACTAGTATGTGTATCAACTAGTATGTGTATCAACTAGAGTGTGTATCAACTAGAGTGTGTATCAACTAGTATGTGTATCAACTAGAGTGTGTTTCAACTAGAGTGTGTATCAACTAGTATGTGTATCAACTAGAGTGTGTATCAACTAGTATGTGTATCAACTAGAGTGTGTATCAACTAGAGTGTGTATCAACTAGTATGTGTATCAACTAGAGTTTTTTTCAACTAGAGTGTGTATCAACTAGAGTGTGTATCAACTAGTATGTGTATCAACTAGAGTGTGTATCAACTAGTATGTGTATCAACTAGAGTGTGTATCAACTAGTATGTGTATCAACTAGAGTGTGTATCAACTAGAGTGTGTATCAACTAGAGTGTGTATCAACTAGTATGTGTATCAACTAGAGTGTGTTTCAACTAGAGTGTGTATCAACTAGAGTGTGTTTCAACTAGTATGTGTATCAACTAGAGTGTGTATCAACTAGTATGTGTATCAACTAGAGTGTGTATCAACTAGTATGTGTATCAACTAGAGTGTGTATCAACTAGAGTGTGTATCAACTAGAGTGTGTATCAACTAGTATGTGTATCAACTAGAGTGTGTATCAACTAGAGTGTGTATCAACTAGAGTGTGTTTCAACTAGAGTGTGTATCAACTAGTATGTGTATCAACTAGTATGTGTATCAACTAGAGTGTGTATCAACTAGAGTGTGTATCAACTAGTATGTGTATCAACTAGAGTGTGTTTCAACTAGAGTGTGTATCAACTAGAGTGTGTTTCAACTAGTATGTGTATCAACTAGAGTGTGTATCAACTAGAGTGTGTATCAACTAGAGTGTGTATCAACTAGTATGTGTATCAACTAGTATGTGTATCAACTAGAGTGTGTTTCAACTAGAGTGTGTATCAACTAGTATGTGTATCAACTAGAGTGTGTATCAACTAGTATGTGTATCAACTAGAGTGTGTATCAACTAGAGTGTGTATCAACTAGTATGTGTATCAACTAGAGTGTGTTTCAACTAGAGTGTGTATCAACTAGAGTGTGTATCAACTAGTATGTGTATCAACTAGAGTGTGTTTCAACTAGAGTGTGTATCAACTAGAGTGTGTTTCAACTAGAGTGTGTTTCAACTAGAGTGTGTATCAACTAGAGTGTGTATCAACTAGAGTGTGTATCAACTAGTATGTGTATCAACTAGAGTGTGTTTCAACTAGAGTGTGTATCAACTAGAGTGTGTTTCAACTAGTATGTGTATCAACTAGAGTGTGTATCAACTAGAGTGTGTATCAACTAGAGTGTGTATCAACTAGAGTGTGTTTCAACTAGAGTGTGTATAAACTAGTATGTGTATCAACTAGTATGTGTATCAACTAGAGTGTGTATCAACTAGAGTGTGTATCAACTAGAGTGTGTTTCAACTAGAGTGTGTATCAACTAGTATGTGTATCAACTAGTATGTGTATCAACTAGAGTGTGTATCAACTAGAGTGTGTATCAACTAGAGTGTGTTTCAACTAGAGTGTGTATCAACTAGTATGTGTATCAACTAGTATGTGTATCAACTAGAGTGTGTATCAACTAGAGTGTGTATCAACTAGAGTGTGTTTCAACTAGAGTGTGTATCAACTAGTATGTGTATCAACTAGTATGTGTATCAACTAGAGTGTGTATCAACTAGAGTGTGTATCAACTAGTATGTGTATCAACTAGAGTGTGTTTCAACTAGAGTGTGTTTCAACTAGTATGTGTATCAACTAGTATGTGTATCAACTAGAGTGTGTATCAACTAGTATGTGTATCAACTAGAGTGTGTATCAACTAGAGTGTGTATCAACTAGTATGTGTATCAACTAGAGTTTTTTTCAACTAGAGTGTGTATCAACTAGAGTGTGTATCAACTAGTATGTGTATCAACTAGAGTGTGTATCAACTAGTATGTGTATCAACTAGAGTGTGTATCAACTAGTATGTGTATCAACTAGAGTGTGTATCAACTAGAGTGTGTATCAACTAGAGTGTGTATCAACTAGTGTGTGTATCAACTAGAGTGTGTTTCAACTAGAGTGTGTATCAACTAGAGTGTGTTTCAACTAGTATGTGTATCAACTAGAGTGTGTATCAACTAGAGTGTGCATCAACTAGAGTGTGTATCAACTAGAGTGTGTTTCAACTAGAGTGTGTATCAACTAGTATGTGTATCAACTAGTATGTGTATCAACTAGAGTGTGTATCAACTAGAGTGTGTATCAACTAGAGTGTGTTTCAACTAGTATGTGTATCAACTAGAGTGTGTATCAACTAGTATGTGTATCAACTAGAGTGTGTATCAACTAGTATGTGTATCAACTAGAGTGTGTATCAACTAGAGTGTGTATCAACTAGAGTGTGTATCAACTAGTATGTGTATCAACTAGAGTGTGTTTCAACTAGAGTGTGTATCAACTAGAGTGTGTTTCAACTAGTATGTGTATCAACTAGAGTGTGTATCAACTAGAGTGTGTATCAACTAGAGTGTGTATCAACTAGAGTGTGTTTCAACTAGAGTGTGTATCAACTAGTATGTGTATCAACTAGAGTGTGTATCAACTAGAGTGTGTATCAACTAGAGTGTGTTTCAAATAGAGTGTGTATCAACTAGTATGTGTATCAACTAGTATGTGTATCAACTAGAGTGTGTATCAACTAGAGTGTGTATCAACTAGAGTGTGTTTCAACTAGAGTGTGTATCAACTAGTATGTGTATCAACTAGTGTGTGTATCAACTAGAGTGTGTATCAACTAGAGTGTGTATCAACTAGAGTGTTTCAACTAGAGTGTGTATCAACTAGTATGTGTATCAACTAGTATGTGTATCAACTAGAGTGTGTATCAACTAGAGTGTGTATCAACTAGTATGTGTATCAACTAGAGTGTGTTTCAACTAGAGTGTGTATCAACTAGAGTGTGTTTCAACTAGTATGTGTATCAACTAGTATGTGTATCAACTAGAGTGTGTATCAACTAGAGTGTGTATCAACTAGTATGTGTATCAACTAGAGTGTGTTTCAACTAGAGTGTGTATCAACTAGTATGTGTATCAACTAGAGTGTGTATCAACTAGTATGTGTATCAACTAGAGTGTGTATCAACTAGAGTGTGTATCAACTAGTATGTGTATCAACTAGAGTTTTTTTCAACTAGAGTGTGTATCAACTAGAGTGTGTATCAACTAGTATGTGTATCAACTAGAGTGTGTATCAACTAGTATGTGTATCAACTAGAGTGTGTATCAACTAGTATGTGTATCAACTAGAGTGTGTATCAACTAGAGTGTGTATCAACTAGAGTGTGTATCAACTAGTATGTGTATCAACTAGAGTGTGTTTCAACTAGAGTGTGTATCAACTAGAGTGTGTTTCAACTAGTATGTGTATCAACTAGAGTGTGTATCAACTAGAGTGTGCATCAACTAGAGTGTGTATCAACTAGAGTGTGTTTCAACTAGAGTGTGTATCAACTAGTATGTGTATCAACTAGTATGTGTATCAACTAGAGTGTGTATCAACTAGAGTGTGTATCAACTAGAGTGTGTTTCAACTAGAGTGTGTATCAACTAGTATGTGTATCAACTAGTATGTGTATCAACTAGAGTGTGTATCAACTAGAGTGTGTATCAACTAGTATGTGTATCAACTAGAGTGTGTTTCAACTAGAGTGTGTATCAACTAGAGTGTGTTTCAACTAGTATGTGTATCAACTAGAGTGTGTATCAACTAGAGTGTGTATCAACTAGAGTGTGTATCAACTAGTATGTGTATCAACTAGTATGTGTATCAACTAGAGTGTGTTTCAACTAGAGTGTGTATCAACTAGTATGTGTATCAACTAGAGTGTGTATCAACTAGTATGTGTATCAACTAGAGTGTGTATCAACTAGAGTGTGTATCAACTAGTATGTGTATCAACTAGAGTGTGTTTCAACTAGAGTGTGTATCAACTAGAGTGTGTATCAACTAGTATGTGTATCAACTAGAGTGTGTTTCAACTAGAGTGTGTATCAACTAGAGTGTGTTTCAACTAGAGTGTGTTTCAACTAGAGTGTGTATCAACTAGAGTGTGTATCAACTAGTATGTGTATCAACTAGAGTGTGTATCAACTAGAGTGTGTATCAACTAGAGTGTGTATCAACTACAGTGTGTATCAACTAGAGTGTGTTTCAACTAGAGTGTGTATCAACTAGAGTGTGTATCAACTAGAGTGTGTATACACTAGAGTGTGTATCAACTAGAGTGTATCAACTAGTATAATGTATCAAATAGTATGTGTATCAACTAGAGTGAGAATCAACTAGTATGTGTATCAACTAGTATGTGTATCAACTAGAGTGAGTATCAACTAGAATGTGTATCAACTAGTATGTGTATCAACTAGAGTGTGTATCAACTAGAGTGTGTATCAACTAGTATGTGTATCAACTAGAGTGTGTATCAACTAGTATGTGTATCAACTAGAGTGTGTATCAACTAGAGTGTGTATCAACTATTATGTGTATCAACTAGAGTGTGTATCAACTAGTATGTGTATCAACTAGAGTGTGTATCAACTAGAGTGTGTATCAACTAGTATGTGTATCAACTAGAGTGTGTATCAACTAGTATGTGTATCAACTAGAGTGTGTATCAACTAGAGTGTGTATCAACTAGTATGTGTATCAACTAGAGTGTGTATCAACTAGAGTGTGTATCAACTAGAATGTGTTTCAACTAGTATGTGTATCAACTAGTGTGTATCAACTAGAGTGTGTATCAACTACAGTGTATCAACTAGTATGTGTATCAACTAGAGTGTGTAACAACTAGAATGTGTATCAACTAGAGTGTGTATCAATTAGTATGTGTATCAACTAGAGTGTGTATCAACTAGAGTGTGTATCAACAAGAGTGTGTATCAACTACAGTGTATCAACTAGTATGTGTATCAACTAGAGTGTGTATCAACTAGAGTGTGTATCAACTAGAGTGTGTATCAACTAGAGTGTGTTTCAACTAGAGTGTGTATCAACTAGTATGTGTATCAACTAGTATGTGTATCAACTAGAGTGTGTATCAACTAGAGTGTGTATCAACTAGAGTGTGTTTCAAATAGAGTGTGTATCAACTAGTATGTGTATCAACTAGTATGTGTATCAACTAGAGTGTGTATCAACTAGAGTGTGTATCAACTAGAGTGTGTTTCAACTAGAGTGTGTATCAACTAGTATGTGTATCAACTAGTGTGTGTATCAACTAGAGTGTGTATCAACTAGAGTGTGTATCAACTAGAGTGTTTCAACTAGAGTGTGTATCAACTAGTATGTGTATCAACTAGTATGTGTATCAACTAGAGTGTGTATCAACTAGAGTGTGTATCAACTAGTATGTGTATCAACTAGAGTGTGTTTCAACTAGAGTGTGTATCAACTAGAGTGTGTTTCAACTAGTATGTGTATCAACTAGTATGTGTATCAACTAGAGTGTGTATCAACTAGAGTGTGTATCAACTAGTATGTGTATCAACTAGAGTGTGTTTCAACTAGAGTGTGTATCAACTAGTATGTGTATCAACTAGAGTGTGTATCAACTAGTATGTGTATCAACTAGAGTGTGTATCAACTAGAGTGTGTATCAACTAGTATGTGTATCAACTAGTATGTGTATCAACTAGAGTGTGTATCAACTAGTATGTGTATCAACTAGAGTGTGTATCAACTAGAGTGTGTATCAACTAGTATGTGTATCAACTAGAGTGTTTCAACTAGAGTGTGTATCAACTAGTATGTGTATCAACTAGTATGTGTATCAACTAGAGTGTGTATCAACTAGTATGTGTATCAACTAGAGTGTGTATCAACTAGAGTGTGTATCAACTAGAGTGT
Organism: Salvelinus alpinus; assembly: GCF_045679555.1. Lineage (NCBI taxonomy): Eukaryota > Metazoa > Chordata > Actinopteri > Salmoniformes > Salmonidae > Salvelinus > Salvelinus alpinus. Next base: position 39,585,643 of record NC_092086.1, on the reverse strand, counting down.
GTATCAACTAGTATGTGTATCAACTAGAGTGTGTTTCAACTAGAGTGTGTATCAACTAGAGTGTGTTTCAACTAGTATGTGTATCAACTAGAGTGTGTATCAACTAGAGTGTGCATCAACTAGAGTGTGTATCAACTAGAGTGTGTTTCAACTAGAGTGTGTATCAACTAGTATGTGTATCAACTAGTATGTGTATCAACTAGAGTGTGTATCAACTAGAGTGTGTATCAACTAGAGTGTGTTTCAACTAGAGTGTGTATCAACTAGTATGTGTATCAACTAGTATGTGTATCAACTAGAGTGTGTATCAACTAGAGTGTGTATCAACTAGTATGTGTATCAACTAGAGTGTGTTTCAACTAGAGTGTGTATCAACTAGAGTGTGTTTCAACTAGTATGTGTATCAACTAGAGTGTGTATCAACTAGAGTGTGTATCAACTAGAGTGTGTATCAACTAGTATGTGTATCAACTAGTATGTGTATCAACTAGAGTGTGTTTCAACTAGAGTGTGTATCAACTAGTATGTGTATCAACTAGAGTGTGTATCAACTAGTATGTGTATCAACTAGAGTGTGTATCAACTAGAGTGTGTATCAACTAGTATGTGTATCAACTAGAGTGTGTTTCAACTAGAGTGTGTATCAACTAGAGTGTGTATCAACTAGTATGTGTATCAACTAGAGTGTGTTTCAACTAGAGTGTGTATCAACTAGAGTGTGTTTCAACTAGAGTGTGTTTCAACTAGAGTGTGTATCAACTAGAGTGTGTATCAACTAGTATGTGTATCAACTAGAGTGTGTATCAACTAGAGTGTGTATCAACTAGAGTGTGTATCAACTACAGTGTGTATCAACTAGAGTGTGTTTCAACTAGAGTGTGTATCAACTAGAGTGTGTATCAACTAGAGTGTGTATACACTAGAGTGTGTATCAACTAGAGTGTATCAACTAGTATAATGTATCAAATAGTATGTGTATCAACTAGAGTGAGAATCAACTAGTATGTGTATCAACTAGTATGTGTATCAACTAGAGTGAGTATCAACTAGAATGTGTATCAACTAGTATGTGTATCAACTAGAGTGTGTATCAACTAGAGTGTGTATCAACTAGTATGTGTATCAACTAGAGTGTGTATCAACTAGTATGTGTATCAACTAGAGTGTGTATCAACTAGAGTGTGTATGTGTATCAACTAGAGTGTGTATCAACTAGTATGTGTATCAACTAGAGTGTGTATCAACTAGAGTGTGTATCAACTAGTATGTGTATCAACTAGAGTGTGTATCAACTAGAGTGTGTATCAACTAGTATGTGTATCAACTAGAGTGTGTATCAACTAGAGTGTGTATCAACTAGAATGTGTTTCAACTAGTATGTGTATCAACTAGTGTGTATCAACTAGAGTGTGTATCAACTACAGTGTATCAACTAGTATGTGTATCAACTAGAGTGTGTAACAACTAGAATGTGTATCAACTAGAGTGTGTATCAATTAGTATGTGTATCAACTAGAGTGTGTATCAACTAGAGTGTGTATCAACAAGAGTGTGTATCAACTACAGTGTATCAACTAGTATGTGTATCAACTAGAGTGTGTATCAACTAGAGTGTGTATCAACTACAGTGTATCAACTAGTATGTGTATCAACTAGAGTGTGTATCAACTAGAATGTGTTTCAACTAGTATGTGTATCAACTAGAGTGTGTATCAACTAGAGTGTGTATCAACTATTATGTGTATCAACTAGAGTGTGTATCAACTAGTATGTGTATCAACTAGAGTGTGTATCAACTAGAGTGTGTATCAACTAGTATGTGTATCAACTAGAGTGTGTATCAACTAGTATGTGTATCAACTAGAGTGTGTATCAACTAGAGTGTGTATCAACTAGAATGTGTTTCAACTAGTATGTGTATCAACTAGTGTGTATCAACTAGAGTGTGTATCAACTACAGTGTATCAACTAGAGTGTGTAACAACTAGAATGTGTATCAACTAGAGTGTGTATCAACTAGTATGTGTATCAACTAGAGTGTGTATCAACTAGAGTGTGTATCAACAAGAGTGTGTATCAACTAGAGTGTGTATCAACTAGAATGTGTTTCAACTAGTATGTGTATCAACTAGTGTGTATCAACTAGAGTGTGTATCAACTACAGTGTATCAACTAGTATGTGTATCAACTAGAGTGTGTAACAACTAGAATGTGTATCAACTAGAGTGTGTATCAACTAGTATGTGTATCAACTAGTATGTGTATCAACTAGAGTGTGTATCAACTAGAGTGTGTATCAACTAGTATGTGTATCAACTAGAGTGTGTTTCAACTAGAGTGTGTATCAACTAGAGTGTGTTTCAACTAGTATGTGTATCAACTAGAGTGTGTATCAACTAGAGTGTGTATCAACTAGAGTGTGTATCAACTAGTATGTGTATCAACTAGTATGTGTATCAACTAGAGTGTGTTTCAACTAGAGTGTGTATCAACTAGTATGTGTATCAACTAGAGTGTGTATCAACTAGTATGTGTATCAACTAGAGTGTGTATCAACTAGAGTGTGTATCAACTAGTATGTGTATCAACTAGAGTGTGTTTCAACTAGAGTGTGTATCAACTAGAGTGTGTATCAACTAGTATGTGTATCAACTAGAGTGTGTTTCAACTAGAGTGTGTATCAACTAGAGTGTGTTTCAACTAGAGTGTGTTTCAACTAGAGTGTGTATCAACTAGAGTGTGTATCAACTAGTATGTGTATCAACTAGAGTGTGTATCAACTAGAGTGTGTATCAACTAGAGTGTGTATCAACTACAGTGTGTATCAACTAGAGTGTGTTTCAACTAGAGTGTGTATCAACTAGAGTGTGTATCAACTAGAGTGTGTATACACTAGAGTGTGTATCAACTAGAGTGTATCAACTAGTATGTGTATCAACTAGTATGTGTATCAACTAGAGTGAGAATCAACTAGTATGTGTATCAACTAGTATGTGTATCAACTAGAGTGAGTATCAACTAGAATGTGTATCAACTAGTATGTGTATCAACTAGAGTGTGTATCAACTAGAGTGTGTATCAACTAGTATGTGTATCAACTAGAGTGTGTATCAACTAGTATGTGTATCAACTAGAGTGTGTATCAACTAGAGTGTGTATCAACTATTATGTGTATCAACTAGAGTGTGTATCAACTAGTATGTGTATCAACTAGAGTGTGTATCAACTAGAGTGTGTATCAACTAGTATGTGTATCAACTAGAGTGTGTATCAACTAGTATGTGTATCAACTAGAGTGTGTATCAACTAGAGTGTGTATCAACTAGTATGTGTATCAACTAGAGTGTGTATCAACTAGAGTGTGTATCAACTAGAATGTGTTTCAACTAGTATGTGTATCAACTAGTGTGTATCAACTAGAGTGTGTATCAACTACAGTGTATCAACTAGTATGTGTATCAACTAGAGTGTGTAACAACTAGAATGTGTATCAACTAGAGTGTGTATCAATTAGTATGTGTATCAACTAGAGTGTGTATCAACTAGAGTGTGTATCAACAAGAGTGTGTATCAACTACAGTGTATCAACTAGTATGTGTATCAACTAGAGTGTGTATCAACTAGAGTGTGTATCAACTACAGTGTATCAACTAGTATGTGTATCAACTAGAGTGTGTATCAACTAGAATGTGTTTCAACTAGTATGTGTATCAACTAGAGTGTGTATCAACTAGAGTGTGTATCAACTATTATGTGTATCAACTAGAGTGTGTATCAACTAGTATGTGTATCAACTAGAGTGTGTATCAACTAGAGTGTGTATCAACTAGTATGTGTATCAACTAGAGTGTGTATCAACTAGTATGTGTATCAACTAGAGTGTGTATCAACTAGAGTGTGTATCAACTAGAATGTGTTTCAACTAGTATGTGTATCAACTAGTGTGTATCAACTAGAGTGTGTATCAACTACAGTGTATCAACTAGTATGTGTATCAACTAGAGTGTGTAACAACTAGAATGTGTATCAACTAGAGTGTGTATCAACTAGTATGTGTATCAACTAGAGTGTGTATCAACTAGAGTGTGTATCAACAAGAGTGTGTATCAACTAGAGTGTGTATCAACTAGAATGTGTTTCAACTAGTATGTGTATCAACTAGTGTGTATCAACTAGAGTGTGTATCAACTACAGTGTATCAACTAGTATGTGTATCAACTAGAGTGTGTAACAACTAGAATGTGTATCAACTAGAGTGTGTATCAACTAGTATGTGTATCAACTAGTATGTGTATCAACTAGAGTGTGTATCAACTAGAGTGTGTATCAACTAGTATGTGTATCAACTAGAGTGTGTTTCACCTAGAGTGTGTATCAACTAGAGTGTGTTTCAACTAGTATGTGTATCAACTAGAGTGTGTATCAACTAGAGTGTGTATCAACTAGAGTGTGTATCAACTAGTATGTGTATCAACTAGTATGTGTATCAACTAGAGTGTGTTTCAACTAGAGTGTGTATCAACTAGTATGTGTATCAACTAGAGTGTGTATCAACTAGTATGTGTATCAACTAGAGTGTGTATCAACTAGAGTGTGTATCAACTAGTATGTGTATCAACTAGAGTGTGTTTCAACTAGAGTGTGTATCAACTAGAGTGTGTATCAACTAGTATGTGTATCAACTAGAGTGTGTTTCAACTAGAGTGTGTATCAACTAGAGTGTGTTTCAACTAGAGTGTGTTTCAACTAGAGTGTGTATCAACTAGAGTGTGTATCAACTAGTATGTGTATCAACTAGAGTGTGTATCAACTAGAGTGTGTATCAACTAGAGTGTGTATCAACTACAGTGTGTATCAACTAGAGTGTGTTTCAACTAGAGTGTGTATCAACTAGAGTGTGTATCAACTAGAGTGTGTATACACTAGAGTGTGTATCAACTAGAGTGTATCAACTAGTATGTGTATCAACTAGTATGTGTATCAACTAGAGTGAGAATCAACTAGTATGTGTATCAACTAGTATGTGTATCAACTAGAGTGAGTATCAACTAGAATGTGTATCAACTAGTATGTGTATCAACTAGAGTGTGTATCAACTAGAGTGTGTATCAACTAGTATGTGTATCAACTAGAGTGTGTATCAACTAGTATGTGTATCAACTAGAGTGTGTATCAACTAGAGTGTGTATCAACTATTATGTGTATCAACTAGAGTGTGTATCAACTAGTATGTGTATCAACTAGAGTGTGTATCAACTAGAGTGTGTATCAACTAGTATGTGTATCAACTAGAGTGTGTATCAACTAGTATGTGTATCAACTAGAGTGTGTATCAACTAGAGTGTGTATCAACTAGTATGTGTATCAACTAGAGTGTGTATCAACTAGAGTGTGTATCAACTAGAATGTGTTTCAACTAGTATGTGTATCAACTAGTGTGTATCAACTAGAGTGTGTATCAACTACAGTGTATCAACTAGTATGTGTATCAACTAGAGTGTGTAACAACTAGAATGTGTATCAACTAGAGTGTGTATCAATTAGTATGTGTATCAACTAGAGTGTGTATCAACTAGAGTGTGTATCAACAAGAGTGTGTATCAACTACAGTGTATCAACTAGTATGTGTATCAACTAGAGTGTGTATCAACTAGAGTGTGTAACAACTAGAATGTGTATCAACTAGAGTGTGTATCAACTAGTATGTGTATCAACTAGAGTGTGTATCAACTAGAGTGTGTATCAACTACAGTGTATCAACTAGTATGTGTATCAACTAGAGTGTGTATCAACTAGAATGTGTTTCAACTAGTATGTGTATCAACTAGAGTGTGTATCAACTAGAGTGTGTATCAACTATTATGTGTATCAACTAGAGTGTGTATCAACTAGTATGTGTATCAACTAGAGTGTGTATCAACTAGAGTGTGTATCAACTAGTATGTGTATCAACTAGAGTGTGTATCAACTAGTATGTGTATCAACTAGAGTGTGTATCAACTAGAGTGTGTATCAACTAGAATGTGTTTCAACTAGTATGTGTATCAACTAGTGTGTATCAACTAGAGTGTGTATCAACTACAGTGTATCAACTAGTATGTGTATCAACTAGAGTGTGTAACAACTAGAATGTGTATCAACTAGAGTGTGTATCAACTAGTATGTGTATCAACTAGAGTGTGTATCAACTAGAGTGTGTATCAACAAGAGTGTGTATCAACTACAGTGTATCAACTAGTATGTGTATCAACTAGAGTGTGTAACAACTAGAATGTGTATCAACTAGAGTGTGTATCAACTAGTATGTGTATCAACTAGAGTGTGTATCAACTAGAGTGTGTATCAACTACAGTGTATCAACTAGTATGTGTATCAACTAGAGTGTGTATCAACTATTATGTGTATCAACTAGAGTGTGTATCAACTAGTATGTGTATCAACTAGAGCGTGTATCAACTAGAGTGTGTATCAACTAGTATGTGTATCAACTAGAGTGTGTTTCAACTAGAGTGTGTATCAACTAGAGTGTGTATCAACTAGTATGTGTATCAACTAGAGTGTGTTTCAACTAGAGTGTGTATCAACTAGAGTGTGTTTCAACTAGAGTGTGTTTCAACTAGAGTGTGTATCAACTAGAGTGTGTATCAACTAGTATGTGTATCAACTAGAGTGTGTATCAACTAGAGTGTGTATCAACAAGAGTGTGTATCAACTAGAGTGTGTATCAACTAGAATGTGTTTCAACTAGTATGTGTATCAACTAGTGTGTATCAACTAGAGTGTGTATCAACTACAGTGTATCAACTAGTATGTGTATCAACTAGAGTGTGTAACAACTAGATTGTGTATCAACTAGAGTGTGTATCAACTAGTATGTGTATCAACTAGTATGTGTATCAACTAGAGTGTGTATCAACTAGAGTGTGTATCAACTAGTATGTGTATCAACTAGAGTGTGTATCAACTAGTATGTGTATCAACTAGAGTGTGTATCAACTAGAGTGTGTATCAACTAGAATGTGTTTCAACTAGTATGTGTATCAACTAGTGTGTATCAACTAGAGTGTGTATCAACTACAGTGTATCAACTAGTATGTGTATCAACTAGAGTGTGTAACAACTAGAATGTGTATCAACTAGAGTGTGTATCAACTAGTATGTGTATCAACTAGAGTGTGTATCAACTAGAGTGTGTATCAACAAGAGTGTGTATCAACTAGAGTGTGTATCAACTAGAATGTGTTTCAACTAGTATGTGTATCAACTAGTGTGTATCAACTAGAGTGTGTATCAACTACAGTGTATCAACTAGTATGTGTATCAACTAGAGTGTGTAACAACTAGAATGTGTATCAACTAGAGTGTGTATCAACTAGTATGTGTATCAACTAGTATGTGTATCAACTAGAGTGTGTATCAACTAGAGTGTGTATCAACTAGTATGTGTATCAACTAGAGTGTGTTTCAACTAGAGTGTGTATCAACTAGAGTGTGTTTCAACTAGTATGTGTATCAACTAGAGTGTGTATCAACTAGAGTGTGTATCAACTAGAGTGTGTATCAACTAGTATGTGTATCAACTAGTATGTGTATCAACTAGAGTGTGTTTCAACTAGAGTGTGTATCAACTAGTATGTGTATCAACTAGAGTGTGTATCAACTAGTATGTGTATCAACTAGAGTGTGTATCAACTAGAGTGTGTATCAACTAGTATGTGTATCAACTAGAGTGTGTTTCAACTAGAGTGTGTATCAACTAGAGTGTGTATCAACTAGTATGTGTATCAAATAGAGTGTGTTTCAACTAGAGTGTGTATCAACTAGAGTGTGTTTCAACTAGAGTGTGTTTCAACTAGAGTGTGTATCAACTAGAGTGTGTATCAACTAGTATGTGTATCAACTAGAGTGTGTATCAACTAGAGTGTGTATCAACTAGAGTGTGTATCAACTACAGTGTGTATCAACTAGAGTGTGTTTCAACTAGAGTGTGTATCAACTAGAGTGTGTATCAACTAGAGTGTGTATACACTAGAGTGTGTATCAACTAGAGTGTATCAACTAGTATGTGTATCAACTAGTATGTGTATCAACTAGAGTGAGAATCAACTAGTATGTGTATCAACTAGTATGTGTATCAACTAGAGTGAGTATCAACTAGAATGTGTATCAACTAGTATGTGTATCAACTAGAGTGTGTATCAACTAGTATGTGTATCAACTAGTATGTGTATCAACTAGAGTGTGTATCAACTAGTATGTGTATCAACTAGAGTGTGTATCAACTAGAGTGTGTATCAACTATTATGTGTATCAACTAGAGTGTGTATCAACTAGTATGTGTATCAACTAGAGTGTGTATCAACTAGAGTGTGTATCAACTAGTATGTGTATCAACTAGAGTGTGTATCAACTAGTATGTGTATCAACTAGAGTGTGTATCAACTAGAGTGTGTATCAACTAGTATGTGTATCAACTAGAGTGTGTATCAACTAGAGTGTGTATCAACTAGAATGTGTTTCAACTAGTATGTGTATCAACTAGTGTGTATCAACTAGAGTGTGTATCAACTACAGTGTATCAACTAGTATGTGTATCAACTAGAGTGTGTAACAACTAGAATGTGTATCAACTAGAGTGTGTATCAATTAGTATGTGTATCAACTAGAGTGTGTATCAACTAGAGTGTGTATCAACAAGAGTGTGTATCAACTACAGTGTATCAACTAGTATGTGTATCAACTAGAGTGTGTATCAACTAGAGTGTGTAACAACTAGAATGTGTATCAACTAGAGTGTGTATCAACTAGTATGTGTATCAACTAGAGTGTGTATCAACTAGAGTGTGTATCAACTACAGTGTATCAACTAGTATGTGTATCAACTAGAGTGTGTATCAACTAGAATGTGTTTCAACTAGTATGTGTATCAACTAGAGTGTGTATCAACTAGAGTGTGTATCAACTATTATGTGTATCAACTAGAGTGTGTATCAACTAGTATGTGTATCAACTAGAGTGTGTATCAACTAGAGTGTGTATCAACTAGTATGTGTATCAACTAGAGTGTGTATCAACTAGTATGTGTATCAACTAGAGTGTGTATCAACTAGAGTGTGTATCAACTAGAATGTGTTTCAACTAGTATGTGTATCAACTAGTGTGTATCAACTAGAGTGTGTATCAACTACAGTGTATCAACTAGTATGTGTATCAACTAGAGTGTGTAACAACTAGAATGTGTATCAACTAGAGTGTGTATCAACTAGTATGTGTATCAACTAGAGTGTGTATCAACTAGAGTGTGTATCAACAAGAGTGTGTATCAACTACAGTGTATCAACTAGTATGTGTATCAACTAGAGTGTGTAACAACTAGAATGTGTATCAACTAGAGTGTGTATCAACTAGTATGTGTATCAACTAGAGTGTGTATCAACTAGAGTGTGTATCAACTACAGTGTATCAACTAGTATGTGTATCAACTAGAGTGTGTATCAACTATTATGTGTATCAACTAGAGTGTGTATCAACTAGTATGTGTATCAACTAGAGTGTGTATCAACTAGAGTGTGTATCAACTAGTATGTGTATCAACTAGAGTGTGTTTCAACTAGAGTGTGTATCAACTAGAGTGTGTATCAACTAGTATGTGTATCAACTAGAGTGTGTTTCAACTAGAGTGTGTATCAACTAGAGTGTGTTTCAACTAGAGTGTGTTTCAACTAGAGTGTGTATCAACTAGAGTGTGTATCAACTAGTATGTGTATCAACTAGAGTGTGTATCAACTAGAGTGTGTATCAACAAGAGTGTGTATCAACTAGAGTGTGTATCAACTAGAATGTGTTTCAACTAGTATGTGTATCAACTAGTGTGTATCAACTAGAGTGTGTATCAACTACAGTGTATCAACTAGTATGTGTATCAACTAGAGTGTGTAACAACTAGAATGTGTATCAACTAGAGTGTGTATCAACTAGTATGTGTATCAACTAGTATGTGTATCAACTAGAGTGTGTATCAACTAGAGTGTGTATCAACTAGTATGTGTATCAACTAGAGTGTGTTTCAACTAGAGTGTGTATCAACTAGAGTGTGTTTCAACTAGTATGTGTATCAACTAGAGTGTGTATCAACTAGAGTGTGTATCAACTAGAGTGTGTATCAACTAGTATGTGTATCAACTAGTATGTGTATCAACTAGAGTGTGTTTCAACTAGAGTGTGTATCAACTAGTATGTGTATCAACTAGAGTGTGTATCAACTAGTATGTGTATCAACTAGAGTGTGTATCAACTAGAGTGTGTATCAACTAGTATGTGTATCAACTAGAGTGTGTTTCAACTAGAGTGTGTATCAACTAGAGTGTGTATCAACTAGTATGTGTATCAACTAGAGTGTGTTTCAACTAGAGTGTGTATCAACTAGAGTGTGTTTCAACTAGAGTGTGTTTCAACTAGAGTGTGTATCAACTAGAGTGTGTATCAACTAGTATGTGTATCAACTAGAGTGTGTATCAACTAGAGTGTGTATCAACTAGAGTGTGTATCAACTACAGTGTGTATCAACTAGAGTGTGTTTCAACTAGAGTGTGTATCAACTAGAGTGTGTATCAACTAGAGTGTGTATACACTAGAGTGTGTATCAACTAGAGTGTATCAACTAGTATGTGTATCAACTAGTATGTGTATCAACTAGAGTGAGAATCAACTAGTATGTGTATCAACTAGTATGTGTATCAACTAGAGTGAGTATCAACTAGAATGTGTATCAACTAGTATGTGTATCAACTAGAGTGTGTATCAACTAGAGTGTGTATCAACTAGTATGTGTATCAACTAGAGTGTGTATCAACTAGTATGTGTATCAACTAGAGTGTGTATCAACTAGAGTGTGTATCAACTATTATGTGTATCAACTAGAGTGTGTATCAACTAGTATGTGTATCAACTAGAGTGTGTATCAACTAGAGTGTGTATCAACTAGTATGTGTATCAACTAGAGTGTGTATCAACTAGTATGTGTATCAACTAGAGTGTGTATCAACTAGAGTGTGTATCAACTAGTATGTGTATCAACTAGAGTGTGTATCAACTAGAGTGTGTATCAACTAGAATGTGTTTCAACTAGTATGTGTATCAACTAGTGTGTATCAACTAGAGTGTGTATCAACTACAGTGTATCAACTAGTATGTGTATCAACTAGAGTGTGTAACAACTAGAATGTGTATCAACTAGAGTGTGTATCAATTAGTATGTGTATCAACTAGAGTGTGTATCAACTAGAGTGTGTATCAACAAGAGTGTGTATCAACTACAGTGTATCAACTAGTATGTGTATCAACTAGAGTGTGTATCAACTAGAGTGTGTAACAACTAGAATGTGTATCAACTAGAGTGTGTATCAACTAGTATGTGTATCAACTAGAGTGTGTATCAACTAGAGTGTGTATCAACTACAGTGTATCAACTAGTATGTGTATCAACTAGAGTGTGTATCAACTAGAATGTGTTTCAACTAGTATGTGTATCAACTAGAGTGTGTATCAACTAGAGTGTGTATCAACTATTATGTGTATCAACTAGAGTGTGTATCAACTAGTATGTGTATCAACTAGAGTGTGTATCAACTAGAGTGTGTATCAACTAGTATGTGTATCAACTAGAGTGTGTATCAACTAGTATGTGTATCAACTAGAGTGTGTATCAACTAGAGTGTGTATCAACTAGAATGTGTTTCAACTAGTATGTGTATCAACTAGTGTGTATCAACTAGAGTGTGTATCAACTACAGTGTATCAACTAGTATGTGTATCAACTAGAGTGTGTAACAACTAGAATGTGTATCAACTAGAGTGTGTATCAACTAGTATGTGTATCAACTAGAGTGTGTATCAACTAGAGTGTGTATCAACAAGAGTGTGTATCAACTACAGTGTATCAACTAGTATGTGTATCAACTAGAGTGTGTTTCAACTAGAGTGTGTATCAACTAGAGTGTGTATCAACTAGTATGTGTATCAACTAGAGTGTGTTTCAACTAGAGTGTGTATCAACTAGAGTGTGTTTCAACTAGAGTGTGTTTCAACTAGAGTGTGTATCAACTAGAGTGTGTATCAACTAGTATGTGTATCAACTAGAGTGTGTATCAACTAGAGTGTGTATCAACAAGAGTGTGTATCAACTAGAGTGTGTATCAACTAGAATGTGTTTCAACTAGTATGTGTATCAACTAGTGTGTATCAACTAGAGTGTGTATCAACTACAGTGTATCAACTAGTATGTGTATCAACTAGAGTGTGTAACAACTAGAATGTGTATCAACTAGAGTGTGTATCAACTAGTATGTGTATCAACTAGTATGTGTATCAACTAGAGTGTGTATCAACTAGAGTGTGTATCAACTAGTATGTGTATCAACTAGAGTGTGTTTCAACTAGAGTGTGTATCAACTAGAGTGTGTTTCAACTAGTATGTGTATCAACTAGAGTGTGTATCAACTAGAGTGTGTATCAACTAGAGTGTGTATCAACTAGTATGTGTATCAACTAGTATGTGTATCAACTAGAGTGTGTTTCAACTAGAGTGTGTATCAACTAGTATGTGTATCAACTAGAGTGTGTATCAACTAGTATGTGTATCAACTAGAGTGTGTATCAACTAGAGTGTGTATCAACTAGTATGTGTATCAACTAGAGTGTGTTTCAACTAGAGTGTGTATCAACTAGAGTGTGTATCAACTAGTATGTGTATCAACTAGAGTGTGTTTCAACTAGAGTGTGTATCAACTAGAGTGTGTTTCAACTAGAGTGTGTTTCAACTAGAGTGTGTATCAACTAGAGTGTGTATCAACTAGTATGTGTATCAACTAGAGTGTGTATCAACTAGAGTGTGTATCAACTAGAGTGTGTATCAACTACAGTGTGTATCAACTAGAGTGTGTTTCAACTAGAGTGTGTATCAACTAGAGTGTGTATCAACTAGAGTGTGTATACACTAGAGTGTGTATCAACTAGAGTGTATCAACTAGTATGTGTATCAACTAGTATGTGTATCAACTAGAGTGAGAATCAACTAGTATGTGTATCAACTAGTATGTGTATCAACTAGAGTGAGTATCAACTAGAATGTGTATCAACTAGTATGTGTATCAACTAGAGTGTGTATCAACTAGAGTGTGTATCAACTAGTATGTGTATCAACTAGAGTGTGTATCAACTAGTATGTGTATCAACTAGAGTGTGTATCAACTAGAGTGTGTATCAACTATTATGTGTATCAACTAGAGTGTGTATCAACTAGTATGTGTATCAACTAGAGTGTGTATCAACTAGAGTGTGTATCAACTAGTATGTGTATCAACTAGAGTGTGTATCAACTAGTATGTGTATCAACTAGAGTGTGTATCAACTAGAGTGTGTATCAACTAGTATGTGTATCAACTAGAGTGTGTATCAACTAGAGTGTGTATCAACTAGAATGTGTTTCAACTAGTATGTGTATCAACTAGTGTGTATCAACTAGAGTGTGTATCAACTACAGTGTATCAACTAGTATGTGTATCAACTAGAGTGTGTAACAACTAGAATGTGTATCAACTAGAGTGTGTATCAATTAGTATGTGTATCAACTAGAGTGTGTATCAACTAGAGTGTGTATCAACAAGAGTGTGTATCAACTACAGTGTATCAACTAGTATGTGTATCAACTAGAGTGTGTATCAACTAGAGTGTGTAACAACTAGAATGTGTATCAACTAGAGTGTGTATCAACTAGTATGTGTATCAACTAGAGTGTGTATCAACTAGAGTGTGTATCAACTACAGTGTATCAACTAGTATGTGTATCAACTAGAGTGTGTATCAACTAGAATGTGTTTCAACTAGTATGTGTATCAACTAGAGTGTGTATCAACTAGAGTGTGTATCAACTATTATGTGTATCAACTAGAGTGTGTATCAACTAGTATGTGTATCAACTAGAGTGTGTATCAACTAGAGTGTGTATCAACTAGTATGTGTATCAACTAGAGTGTGTATCAACTAGTATGTGTATCAACTAGAGTGTGTATCAACTAGAGTGTGTATCAACTAGAATGTGTTTCAACTAGTATGTGTATCAACTAGTGTGTATCAACTAGAGTGTGTATCAACTACAGTGTATCAACTAGTATGTGTATCAACTAGAGTGTGTAACAACTAGAATGTGTATCAACTAGAGTGTGTATCAACTAGTATGTGTATCAACTAGAGTGTGTATCAACTAGAGTGTGTATCAACAAGAGTGTGTATCAACTACAGTGTATCAACTAGTATGTGTATCAACTAGAGTGTGTAACAACTAGAATGTGTATCAACTAGAGTGTGTATCAACTAGTATGTGTATCAACTAGAGTGTGTATCAACTAGAGTGTGTATCAACTACAGTGTATCAACTAGTATGTGTATCAACTAGAGTGTGTATCAACTATTATGTGTATCAACTAGAGTGTGTATCAACTAGTATGTGTATCAACTAGAGCGTGTATCAACTAGAGTGTGTATCAACTAGTATGTGTATCAACTAGAGTGTGTTTCAACTAGAGTGTGTATCAACTAGAGTGTGTATCAACTAGTATGTGTATCAACTAGAGTGTGTTTCAACTAGAGTGTGTATCAACTAGAGTGTGTTTCAACTAGAGTGTGTTTCAACTAGAGTGTGTATCAACTAGAGTGTGTATCAACTAGTATGTGTATCAACTAGAGTGTGTATCAACTAGAGTGTGTATCAACTAGAGTGTGTATCAACTACAGTGTTTATCAACTAGAGTGTGTTTCAACTAGAGTGTGTATCAACTAGAGTGTGTATCAACTAGAGTGTGTATCAACTAGAGTGTGTATCAACTGGAGTGTATCAACTAGTATGTGTATCAACTAGTATGTGTATCAACTAGAGTGAGTATCAACTAGTATGTGTATCAACTAGTATGTGTATCAACTAGAGTGAGTATCAACTAGAATGTGTATCAACTAGTATGTGTATCAACTAGAGTGTGTATCAACTAGAGTGTGTATCAACTAGTATGTGTATCAACTAGAGTGTGTATCAACTAGTATGTGTATCAACTAGAGTGTGTATCAACTAGAGTGTGTATCAACTATTATGTGTATCAACTAGAGTGTGTATCAACTAGTATGTGTATCAACTAGAGTGTGTATCAACTAGAGTGTGTATCAACTAGTATGTGTATCAACTAGAGTGTGTATCAACTAGTATGTGTATCAACTAGAGTGTGTATCAACTAGAGTGTGTATCAACTAGTATGTGTATCAACTAGAGTGTGTATCAACTAGAGTGTGTATCAACTAGAATGTGTTTCAACTAGTATGTGTATCAACTAGTGTGTATCAACTAGAGTGTGTATCAACTAGAGTGTGTATCAATTAGTATGTGTATCAACTAGAGTGTGTATCAACTAGAGTGTGTATCAACAAGAGTGTGTATCAACTACAGTGTATCAACTAGTATGTGTATCAACTAGAGTGTGTATCAACTAGAGTGTGTAACAACTAGAATGTGTATCAACTAGAGTGTGTATCAACTAGTATGTGTATCAACTAGAGTGTGTATCAACTAGAGTGTGTATCAACTACAGTGTATCAACTAGTATGTGTATCAACTAGAGTGTGTATCAACTAGAATGTGTTTCAACTAGTATGTGTATCAACTAGAGTGTGTATCAACTAGAGTGTGTATCAACTATTATGTGTATCAACTAGAGTGTGTATCAACTAGTATGTGTATCAACTAGAGTGTGTATCAACTAGAGTGTGTATCAACTAGTATGTGTATCAACTAGAGTGTGTATCAACTAGTATGTGTATCAACTAGAGTGTGTATCAACTAGAGTGTGTATCAACTAGAATGTGTTTCAACTAGTATGTGTATCAACTAGTGTGTATCAACTAGAGTGTGTATCAACTACAGTGTATCAACTAGTATGTGTATCAACTAGAGTGTGTAACAACTAGAATGTGTATCAACTAGAGTGTGTATCAATTAGTATGTGTATCAACTAGAGTGTGTATCAACTAGAGTGTGTATCAACAAGAGTGTGTATAAACTACAGTGTATCAACTAGTATGTGTATCAACTAGAGTGTGTAACAACTAGAATGTGTATCAACTAGAGTGTGTATCAACTAGTATGTGTATCAACTAGAGTGTGTATCAACTAGAGTGTGTATCAACTACAGTGTATCAACTAGAGTGTGTATCAACTAGAGTGTGTATCAACTAGAGTGTGTATCAACTATTATGTGTATCAACTAGAGTGTGTATCAACTAGTATGTGTATCAACTAGAGTGTGTATCAACTAGAGTGTGTATCAACTAGTATGTGTATCAACTAGAGTGTGTATCAACTAGTATGTGTATCAACTATAGTGTGTATCAACTAGAGTGTGTATCAACTAGTATGTGTATCAACTAGAGTGTGTATCAACTAGAGTGTGTATCAACTAGAATGTGTTTCAACTAGTATGTGTATCAACTAGTGTGTATCAACTAGAGTGTGTATCAACTACAGTGTATCAACTAGTATGTGTATCAACTAGAGTGTGTAACAACTAGAATGTGTATCAACTAGAGTGTGTATCAATTAGTATGTGTATCAACTAGAGTGTGTATCAACTAGAGTGTGTATCAACAAGAGTGTGTATCAACTACAGTGTATCAACTAGTATGTGTATCAACTAGAGTGTGTATCAACTAGAGTGTGTATCAACTAGTATGTGTATCAACTAGAGTGTGTTTCAACTAGAGTGTGTATCAACTAGAGTGTGTATCAACTAGTATGTGTATCAACTAGAGTGTGTTTCAACTAGAGTGTGTATCAACTAGAGTGTGTTTCAACTAGAGTGTGTTTCAACTAGAGTGTGTATCAACTAGAGTGTGTATCAACTAGTATGTGTATCAACTAGAGTGTGTATCAACTAGAGTGTGTATCAACTAGAGTGTGTATCAACTACAGTGTGTATCAACTAGAGTGTGTTTCAACTAGAGTGTGTATCAACTAGAGTGTGTATCAACTAGAGTGTGTATACACTAGAGTGTGTATCAACTAGAGTGTATCAACTAGTATGTGTATCAACTAGTATGTGTATCAACTAGAGTGAGAATCAACTAGTATGTGTATCAACTAGTATGTGTATCAACTAGAGTGAGTATCAACTAGAATGTGTATCAACTAGTATGTGTATCAACTAGAGTGTGTATCAACTAGAGTGTGTATCAACTAGTATGTGTATCAACTAGAGTGTGTATCAACTAGTATGTGTATCAACTAGAGTGTGTATCAACTAGAGTGTGTATCAACTATTATGTGTATCAACTAGAGTGTGTATCAACTAGTATGTGTATCAACTAGAGTGTGTATCAACTAGAGTGTGTATCAACTAGTATGTGTATCAACTAGAGTGTGTATCAACTAGTATGTGTATCAACTAGAGTGTGTATCAACTAGAGTGTGTATCAACTAGTATGTGTATCAACTAGAGTGTGTATCAACTAGAGTGTGTATCAACTAGAATGTGTTTCAACTAGTATGTGTATCAACTAGTGTGTATCAACTAGAGTGTGTATCAACTACAGTGTATCAACTAGTATGTGTATCAACTAGAGTGTGTAACAACTAGAATGTGTATCAACTAGAGTGTGTATCAATTAGTATGTGTATCAACTAGAGTGTGTATCAACTAGAGTGTGTATCAACAAGAGTGTGTATCAACTACAGTGTATCAACTAGTATGTGTATCAACTAGAGTGTGTATCAACTAGAGTGTGTAACAACTAGAATGTGTATCAACTAGAGTGTGTATCAACTAGTATGTGTATCAACTAGAGTGTGTATCAACTAGAGTGTGTATCAACTACAGTGTATCAACTAGTATGTGTATCAACTAGAGTGTGTATCAACTAGAATGTGTTTCAACTAGTATGTGTATCAACTAGAGTGTGTATCAACTAGAGTGTGTATCAACTATTATGTGTATCAACTAGAGTGTGTATCAACTAGTATGTGTATCAACTAGAGTGTGTATCAACTAGAGTGTGTATCAACTAGTATGTGTATCAACTAGAGTGTGTATCAACTAGTATGTGTATCAACTAGAGTGTGTATCAACTAGAGTGTGTATCAACTAGAATGTGTTTCAACTAGTATGTGTATCAACTAGTGTGTATCAACTAGAGTGTGTATCAACTACAGTGTATCAACTAGTATGTGTATCAACTAGAGTGTGTAACAACTAGAATGTGTATCAACTAGAGTGTGTATCAACTAGTATGTGTATCAACTAGAGTGTGTATCAACTAGAGTGTGTATCAACAAGAGTGTGTATCAACTACAGTGTATCAACTAGTATGTGTATCAACTAGAGTGTGTAACAACTAGAATGTGTATCAACTAGAGTGTGTATCAACTAGTATGTGTATCAACTAGAGTGTGTATCAACTAGAGTGTGTATCAACTACAGTGTATCAACTAGTATGTGTATCAACTAGAGTGTGTATCAACTATTATGTGTATCAACTAGAGTGTGTATCAACTAGTATGTGTATCAACTAGAGCGTGTATCAACTAGAGTGTGTATCAACTAGTATGTGTATCAACTAGAGTGTGTTTCAACTAGAGTGTGTATCAACTAGAGTGTGTATCAACTAGTATGTGTATCAACTAGAGTGTGTTTCAACTAGAGTGTGTATCAACTAGAGTGTGTTTCAACTAGAGTGTGTTTCAACTAGAGTGTGTATCAACTAGAGTGTGTATCAACTAGTATGTGTATCAACTAGAGTGTGTATCAACTAGAGTGTGTATCAACTAGAGTGTGTATCAACTACAGTGTGTATCAACTAGAGTGTGTTTCAACTAGAGTGTGTATCAACTAGAGTGTGTATCAACTAGAGTGTGTATCAACTAGAGTGTGTATCAACTGGAGTGTATCAACTAGTATGTGTATCAACTAGTATGTGTATCAACTAGAGTGAGTATCAACTAGTATGTGTATCAACTAGTATGTGTATCAACTAGAGTGAGTATCAACTAGAATGTGTATCAACTAGTATGTGTATCAACTAGAGTGTGTATCAACTAGAGTGTGTATCAACTAGTATGTGTATCAACTAGAGTGTGTATCAACTAGTATGTGTATCAACTAGAGTGTGTATCAACTAGAGTGTGTATCAACTATTATGTGTATCAACTAGAGTGTGTATCAACTAGTATGTGTATCAACTAGAGTGTGTATCAACTAGAGTGTGTATCAACTAGTATGTGTATCAACTAGAGTGTGTATCAACTAGTATGTGTATCAACTAGAGTGTGTATCAACTAGAGTGTGTATCAACTAGTATGTGTATCAACTAGAGTGTGTATCAACTAGAGTGTGTATCAACTAGAATGTGTTTCAACTAGTATGTGTATCAACTAGTGTGTATCAACTAGAGTGTGTATCAACTAGAGTGTGTATCAATTAGTATGTGTATCAACTAGAGTGTGTATCAACTAGAGTGTGTATCAACAAGAGTGTGTATCAACTACAGTGTATCAACTAGTATGTGTATCAACTAGAGTGTGTATCAACTAGAGTGTGTAACAACTAGAATGTGTATCAACTAGAGTGTGTATCAACTAGTATGTGTATCAACTAGAGTGTGTATCAACTAGAGTGTGTATCAACTACAGTGTATCAACTAGTATGTGTATCAACTAGAGTGTGTATCAACTAGAATGTGTTTCAACTAGTATGTGTATCAACTAGAGTGTGTATCAACTAGAGTGTGTATCAACTATTATGTGTATCAACTAGAGTGTGTATCAACTAGTATGTGTATCAACTAGAGTGTGTATCAACTAGAGTGTGTATCAACTAGTATGTGTATCAACTAGAGTGTGTATCAACTAGTATGTGTATCAACTAGAGTGTGTATCAACTAGAGTGTGTATCAACTAGAATGTGTTTCAACTAGTATGTGTATCAACTAGTGTGTATCAACTAGAGTGTGTATCAACTACAGTGTATCAACTAGTATGTGTATCAACTAGAGTGTGTAACAACTAGAATGTGTATCAACTAGAGTGTGTATCAATTAGTATGTGTATCAACTAGAGTGTGTATCAACTAGAGTGTGTATCAACAAGAGTGTGTATAAACTACAGTGTATCAACTAGTATGTGTATCAACTAGAGTGTGTAACAACTAGAATGTGTATCAACTAGAGTGTGTATCAACTAGTATGTGTATCAACTAGAGTGTGTATCAACTAGAGTGTGTATCAACTACAGTGTATCAACTAGAGTGTGTATCAACTAGAGTGTGTATCAACTAGAGTGTGTATCAACTATTATGTGTATCAACTAGAGTGTGTATCAACTAGTATGTGTATCAACTAGAGTGTGTATCAACTAGAGTGTGTATCAACTAGTATGTGTATCAACTAGAGTGTGTATCAACTAGTATGTGTATCAACTATAGTGTGTATCAACTAGAGTGTGTATCAACTAGTATGTGTATCAACTAGAGTGTGTATCAACTAGAGTGTGTATCAACTAGAATGTGTTTCAACTAGTATGTGTATCAACTAGTGTGTATCAACTAGAGTGTGTATCAACTACAGTGTATCAACTAGTATGTGTATCAACTAGAGTGTGTAACAACTAGAATGTGTATCAACTAGAGTGTGTATCAATTAGTATGTGTATCAACTAGAGTGTGTATCAACTAGAGTGTGTATCAACAAGAGTGTGTATCAACTACAGTGTATCAACTAGTATGTGTATCAACTAGAGTGTGTATCAACTAGAGTGTGTAACAACTAGAATGTGTATCAACTAGAGTGTGTATCAACTAGTATGTGTATCAACTAGAGTGTGTATCAACTAGAGTGTGTATCAACTACAGTGTATCAACTAGTATGTGTATCAACTACAGTGTATCAACTAGTATGTGTATCAACTAGAGTGTGTATCAACTAGTATGTGTAACAACTAGAATGTGTATCAACTAGAGTGTGTATCAACTAGTATGTGTATCAACTAGTATGTGTAACAACTAGAATGTGTATCAACTAGAGTGTATCAACTAGAGTGTGTATCAACTAGAGTGAGTATCAACTAGTATGTGTATCAACTAGAGTGTATCAACTAGAGTGTGTATCAACTAGAGAGTGTATCAACTAGAGTGTGTATCAACTAGAGTGTGTATCAACTAGTATGTGTATCAACTAGAGTGTATCAACTAGAGTGTGTATCAACTAGAGTGTGTATCAACTAGAGAGTGTATCAACTAGAGTGTGTATCAACTAGAGTGTGTATCAACTAGAATGTGTTTCAACTAGAGTGTGTATCAACTAGAGTGTGTATCAACTAGAGTGTGTATCAACTAGAGTGTGTATCAACTAGAGTGTGTATCAACTAGAGAGTGTATCAACTATAGTGTGTATCAACTAGAGTGTGTATCAACTAGAGTGTGTATCAACTAGAGTGTGTATCAACTAGAATGTGTTTCAACTAGTATGTGTATCAACTAGTATGTGTATCAACTAGAGTGTGTTTCAACTAGAGTGTGTATCAACTAGAGTGTGTATCAACTAGAATGTGTTTCAACTAGTATGTGTATCAACTAGTATGTGTATCAACTAGAGTGTGTTTCAACTAGAGTGTGTATCAACTAGAATGTGTTTCAACTAGTATGTGTATCAACTAGTATGTGTATCAACTAGAATGTGTTTCAACTAGAGTGTGTATCAACTAGTATGTGTATCAACTAGAATGTGTTTCAACTAGTATGTGTATCAACTAGTATGTGTATCAACTAGAGTGTGTATCAACTAGAGTGTGTATCAACTAGAGTGTGTTTCAACTAGTATGTGTATCAACTAGAGTGTGTTTCAACTAGAGTGTGTATCAACTAGTATGTATATCAACTAGAATGTGTTTCAACTAGAGTGTGTATCAACTAGAGTGTGTATCAACTAGAATGTGTTTCAACTAGTATGTGTATCAACTAGTATGTGTATCAACTAGAGTGTGTATCAACTAGAGTGTGTATCAACTAGAATGTGTTTCAACTAGTATGTGTATCAACTAGAGTGTGTTTCAACTAGAGTGTGTATCAACTAGAGTGTGTATCAACTAGAATGTGTATCAACTAGAGTGTGTATCAACTAGAATGTGTTTCAACTAGTATGTGTATCAACTAGAGTGTGTTTCAACTAGAGTGTGTATCAACTAGAGTGTGTATCAACTAGAATGTGTATCAACTAGAGTGTGTATCAACTAGAATGTGTATCAACTAGAGTGTGTATCAACTAGAATGTGTTTCAACTAGTATGTGTATCAACTAGAGTGTGTTTCAACTAGAGTGTGTTTCAACTAGAGTGTGTATCAACTAGAGTGTGTATCAACTAGAATGTGTATCAACTAGAGTGTGTATCAACTAGAGTGTGTATCAACTAGTATGTGTATCAACTAGAGTGTGTTTCAACTAGAGTGTGTATCAACTAGAGTGTGTATCAACTAGAATGTGTATCAACTAGAGTGTGTATCAACTAGAATGTGTATCAACTAGAGTGTGTATCAACTAGAATGTGTTTCAACTAGTATGTGTATCAACTAGAGTGTGTATCAACTAGAGTGTGTTTCAACTAGAGTGTGTATCAACTAGAGTGTGTATCAACTAGAATGTGTATCAACTAGAGTGTGTATCAACTAGAGTGTGTATCAACTAGAGTGTGTATCAACTAGAGTGTGTATCAACTAGAGTGTGTATCAACTAGAGTGTGTTTCAACTAGAGTGTGTATCAACTAGAGTGTGTATCAACTAGAGTGTGTATCAACTAGAATGTGTATCAACTAGAGTGTGTATCAACTAGAGTGTGTATCAACTAGAATGTGTTTCAACTAGAGTGTGTATCAACTAGAGTGTGTATCAACTAGAGTGTGTATCAACTAGAGAGTGCATCAACTAGAGTGTGTATCAACTAGAGTGTGTATCAACTAGAGTGTGTATCAACTAGAGTGTGTATCAACTAGAGAGTGTATCAACTAGAGTGTGTATCAACTAGAGTGTGTATCAACTAGAGCGTGTATCAACTAGAGTGTGTATCAACTAGAGTGTGTATCAACTAGAGAGTGTATCAACTAGAATGTGTATCAACTAGAATGTGTATCAACTAGTATGTGTATCAACTAGACTGTGTTTCAACTAGAGTGTGTATCAACTAGAGTGTGTATCAACTAGAGTGTGTATCAACTAGAGAGTGCATCAACTAGAGTGTGTATCAACTAGAGTGTGTATCAACTAGAGTGTGTATCAACTAGAGTGTGTATCAACTAGAGAGTGTATCAACTAGAGTGTGTATCAACTAGAGTGTGTATCAACTAGAGCGTGTATCAACTAGAGTGTGTATCAACTAGAGTGTGTATCAACTAGAGAGTGTATCAACTAGAATGTGTATCAACTAGAATGTGTATCAACTAGTATGTGTATCAACTAGACTGTGTTTCAACTAGAGTGTGTATCAACTAGAATGTGTTTCAACTAGAGTGTGTATCAACTAGAATGTGTTTCAACTAGAGTGTGTATCAACTAGAATGTGTTTCAACTAGAGTGTGTATCAACTAGAGTGTGTATCAACTAGAGTGTGTATCAACTAGAGTGTGTATCAACTAGAGTGTGTTTCAACTAGAATGTGTTTCAACTAGAGTGTGTATCAACCAGAGTGTGTATCAACTAGAATGTGTTTCAACTAGTATGTGTATCAACTAGTATGTGTATCAACTAGAGTGTGTTTCAACTAGAGTGTGTATCAACTAGAATGTGTTTCAACTAGAGTGTGTATCAACTAGAATGTGTTTCAACTAGAGTGTGTCATAATTTTTGAAAATGTTAAATGCATTATGAAATAATGACATTAAAATGATTTTAGAGCTTTCCTCAGCCATCACCTGCCTTTTCCATGACCCTGACAGTGGATTGAATTCTGTAACAAAACCAAATAAAACTATTAATAAGAGCCCCATGATGCTAGTGAATATCCATTACTGCTTATCACTTATTAACCATCATGTATTCACATTACTTATTTTATGATTCTTTTTCCTTTTTCCTGTTATGATCATCAAATCTCTGCTCAGGAAGTATCAGCCAGCCAGCCATTGTGCTCCCCATTGAAGGAGTCATCCTATTTAGCTAAGCTAGTAGTAGTACCTAGTTGGCTAACAAAATCATTTCACTAAATAATTTCACTAGTTCATACTTTCAAGACGGCTTATTACCAACTAACCCCAACTGTCAATCAAGTAGAGCTACCTCACAAACTGTCTCTATCTGCGGTATGTAGCCTAGCTGTTAAGAGCGTTGGGCCAGTAGAAGAAATCCCGCTATGCCATCCGACGAACCATCAAACAGGCAAAGCGTCAACACAGGACTAGGGTTGAATCGTACTATACCGGCTCCGACGCTCGTCAGATGTGGCAGGGCTTGCAAACTATTACAGACTACAAAGGGAAGCACAGCCGCGCGCAGCCCAGTGACACGAGCCTACCAGACAAGCTAAATGACTTCTATGCCCGCTTCGAGGCAAGCAACACTGAAGCATACATGAGAGCATCAGCTGTTCCAGACCACGGTATGATCGCTCTCTCCATAGCCGATGTGAGTAAGACCTCTAAACAGGTCAACACTCACAAGACCACAGGGCCTGATGGAATGCCAGGACGTGTATTCCGAGCATGCGCTGATCAACTGGCAAGTGTCTTCACTGACATTTTCAACCTGTCCGAGTCTGTAATACCAACATGTTCCAAGCAGACCACCATAGTCCCTGTGCCCAAGAACACCAAGGTAACCTGTCTAAATGACTACCGACCCGTAGCACTCAGGTCTGTAGCCATGAAGTGCTTTGAAAGGCTGGTCATGGCTCACGTCAACACCATTATCCCAGAAACCCTAGACCCACTCCAATTTGCATACCGCTCCAACAGATCCACAGATGATGCAATCTCTATTCCACTCCACACTGCCATTTCCCACCTGGACAAAAGGAACACCTACGAGGCATGCGTCCTCAAAAAGTTCTATCAAGAGCACCATCAAGAGCATCCTGACTGGTTGCATCACCTCCTGGTATGTCAAGTGCTCAACCTCTGACCGCAAGTTACTACAGAGGCTAGTGCGTACGGCCCAGTACATCACTGGGGCCAAGCCTCCTGCCATCCAGGACCTCCATACTAGGCGACGTCAGAGGAAGGCCCTAAAAATTGCCAAAGACTCCAGCCACCCTAGTCATAGATTGTTCTCTCTGCTACCGCATGGCAAGCAGTACCGGAGCGCCAAGTCTAGGTCCAAAAGGCTTCTTAACCACTTCTATCCCCAAGCCGTAAAACTCCTGAACAGCTAATCAAATGGCTACCTGGGCTATTTGCATTGTCCCCAACCCCCATTTTTATGATGCTACTTCTCTCTGTTTATTATCTATGCATTGTCACTTTACCTACATGTACATATTCCCTCAATTATCTTGACTAACCTGTGCCCCCGCACATTGACTTTGTACCGATACCCCCTGTATATAGCCTCCTTACTGTTATTTTATTGTTGCTCTTTAATTATTTGTTATTTTTCTATTTTCTTCTTTTTTTTATTTTTTACTTCAGTTTATTTTAGTAAATACTTTCTTCACACTTATTTTTCTTAAAACGGACTTGTTGGTTAAGGGCTTGTAAGTAAGCATTTCACTGTAAGGACTACACCTGTTGTATTTGGCGCATGTGACGATTTGATTTCTTTCTAGAGAAACGGTGTGTTGAGCTCACAAGAAACCCTAACTAAATCGAATTCAAGTCATTGAACCGACGTCAGTCAATTAGTTCCACCACGGGATGGTTGAGCTAACGTAGGCTAATGCGATTAGCATGAGGTTGTAAGTAACAAGAACATTTCCCAGGACATAGAAATATCTGATATTGGCAGAATTCTTAAATTCTTGTTAATCTAACTGCAATGTCCAATTTACAGTAGCTATTACAGTGAAACAATACCATGCTATTGTTTGAGGAGAGTGCACAGTTTTGAACATGAAAAGTTATTAATAACCCCCCAAAATTAAACTGACATTTTGGTGAATCGTTCATTACTATTATGCTATCTCAGCCCTATATGATAAAATTAGGTAAGATAAGGTGAGGGTTGATCATGATGCGTACAGTACAAATGCAATGTAGTTGCAGTACAAAATAGTTAGCAGTCTTTATGCTGCAATGGATTTGTACCTCCTCACTCCCAACTCCCAATTAAACCCTCCTCACTCCCAATTAAACCCTCATTTCAGGATTGCCAGGGTTCAATCTGTTCCTTCGTTGAAATTTTATGGAGGCACCAGTTGGGATTTGGGTTCCATTGCAAATGAATTGATGGCATACTGTACCCCTGCCCATTCCTCTGAAGCCATCTGTCCCTCTCCCGTATCGGCCCTGTCCCTCCTCTTCCTCCTCCTCCTTCTCGACTACCAAGCTGGAGGTATGGCCAGCTGGGCAGATGTGCAGTGACACTATCACGCAGTAGTCTGTAGTCACACAGTGTTCTGCAGCCAGGGCGGTGCAGGGCAAAAAGCTCACAAAGAACTCCTGCGTCGTCACTTCATCACCCTGTCATTAAGCCAGAGAGATAGAGGGGAGAGGGTACGGGTCAAGGTCATTCTTCATCTTTATCCTCTTATCGAGGAGCAGAGGAGGCAACAACAGCCCTCATTGAAATACACTTCACAGAACATATAGAAAATGTTTTAAAGTTCTAATCTTTTCTCCAAAAAGCGGTTTTATACATGGAAAATGGGCATTCGAATGTTAGGATTTACTACTGAATGTTGGGGTTTATTACTCTATATAGTGACAGGCACAGTGAAATACCATCCACATTCCTCAATCGGTAGAGGTATATTGCTGTCTTACTATCTTCTTTACAGGGAGGAGAGGTGGGGGTTAGGGAGGAGGGGGTTCAGTGATGAGAGGGTCTTAATTGCATTCCCCTGGGGACATCGCCTTCCCATTGTTAGGTAGAGTAAATGGCTGAAAGTCTAAATTCATTGTTAAGCTGTCGCCACAGTGATATCTGCCTGTGACCAATTGCAGTAACCCTCTTCATTTACTTTCCCCCAAAGCACTTCCCTGTCCTGTTGAAATGGGAGAGCATTGGTGACGTGGGGGCCTCATAAATGTCACGCCCTGACCATAGATTGCTTTGTATGTTTCTATGTTTTGTTTGGTCAGGGTGTTATGTGGGTGGGCATTCTATGTTGTATGTCTAGGTTGTCTATTTCTGTGTTTGGCCTAGTATGGTTCCCAATCAGAGGCAGGTGTCAGTCGTTGTCTCTGATTGGGAGCCATATTTAGGTAGCCTGTTTTCCTTTGGGTTTTGTGGGTGGTTGTTTCCTGTGTCTGTGTTATCACCATACGGGACTGTTTCGTTTTCGTTTTGTATTTCACTGTGTTATTTTGTATTTCTTTGTGTTCAGTTAATAAATCGAATATGGACACTTACCACGCTGCGTATTGGTCCGACATCTCTTCTCATTCCAACGACGAGCGTTACAGAACTACCCACCAACCAAGGACCAAGCAGCGTGGTATCGGGCAGCAGCGATCTCCGGACTCATGGACATGGGAGGACATTCTAGACGGCAAGGGATCCTACACATGGGAGGAGATCCTGGCTGGTAGGGATCGCCTCCCATGGGAGCAGGTGGAGGCAGCCAGGAGAGCGGAGGCAGCAGGAAAAGGGAACCGGCGTTACGAGGGAACACGGCTGGCAAGGAAGCCCGAGAGGCAGCCCCAAAAATGTATTGGGGGGGGGGGCACACGGGGCGTGTGGCTAAGTCAGGTAGGAGACCTGAGCCAACTTCCCGTGCTTTCCGTGGAGAGAGGTGGTCCAGGCAGGCACCGTGTTATGCGGAGAAGCGCACCATGTCCCCAGTGCGCACGCATAGCCCGGTGCGCTACATTGCCGCTCCTCGTATTGGCCGGGCTAGAGTGGGCATCGAGCCAGGTGCGATGAAGCCTGCTCAGCGCATCTAGTCTCCAGTGCATCTCCTCGGTCTGTGTTATATGGCACCAGTCCTACGCACTGTGTCTCCCGTGGGTCTGCACAGCCCAGTGCGTCCTGTGCCTGCGCCCCACAAGTGCCGGGCTAAAATCAACATCCAGCCAGGATGGGTTGTGCAGGTCCTAAGTTCGAGACCTCCAGTGTGCCTCCACGGACCGGTCTATCCTGTGCCTCCTCCAAGGACCATGCCTCCAGTAGATCTCTCCAGCCTGGTGAGTACTGTGCCTGTTCTAAGAACAAAGTCTCATGTGTGTCCCTCCAGTCCGGACGCTCCAGAGCCTCCCTCCAGTCCGGATCCTCCAGAGCCGCCCGTCTGTCCTGAGCCGCCTGAGCCGCCCGTCTGTCCAGCGCCGCCTGAGCCGCCCGTCTGTCCTGAGCCGCCTGTCTGTCCTGAGCCGCCTGAGCCGCCCGTCTGTCTTGAGCCGCCTGAGCCGCCCGTCTGTCCTGAGCCGCCCGTCTGTCCTGAGCCGCCCTTCAGTCAGGAGCCGCCTGAGCCGCCCTTCAGTCAGGAGCCGCCTGAGCCGCCCTTCAGTCCAGAGGCGCCTGAGCCGCCCTTCAGTCCAGAGGCGCCTGAGCCGCCCTTCAGTCCAGAGGCGCCTGAGCCGCCCTTCAGTCCAGAGGCGCCTGAGCCGCCCTTCAGTCAGGAGCCGCCTGAGCTTCCCTTCAGTCCGGAGCTGCCCCTCAGTCCGGAGCTGTCCCTCAGTCCGGAGGCGCTCCTCAGTCCGGAGCTGCCCTTCAGTCCGGAGCTGCCCTTCAGTCCGGGGCTGCCCTTCAGTCCGGAGCTGCCCTTCAGTCCGGAGCTGCCCCTCAGTCCAGAGGCGCCCCTCAGTCCAGAGGCGCTCCTCAGTCCAGCGGTGCCCTTTATTAGGGTCCCCAGTCCTAGGTCGGCGGCGGTGGGTCGCCGCGCCAAAGACGTCACTTGAGCGGGCTAAGACTATGGTGGAGTGGGGTCCACGTCCCGCGCCAGAGCCGCCACCGCGGACAGATGCCCACCCAGTCCCTCCCCTATAGGTTTAGGTTTTGCGGCCGGAGTCCGGACCTTTGGGGGGGGGGGGGGGTACTGTCACGCCCTGACCATAGATTGCTTTGTATGTTTCTATGTTTTGTTTGGTCAGGTGGGTGGGTGGGCATTCTATGTTGTATGTCTAGGTTGTCTATTTCTGTGTTTGGCCTAGTATGGTTCCCAATCAGAGGCAGGTGTCAGTCGTTGTCTCTGATTGGGAGCCATATTTAGGTAGCCTGTTTTCCTTTGGGTTTTGTGGGTGGTTGTTTCCTGTGTCTGTGTTATCACCATACGGGACTGTTTCGTTTTCGTTTTGTATTTCACGGTGTTATTTTGTATTTCTTTGTGTTCAGTTAATAAATCGAATATGGACACTTACCACGCTGCGTATTGGTCCGACATCTCTTCTCATTCCAACGACAAGCATTACAATAAAACAGGCCAGGGTTCAATTTAAGTCAACCCACTTCAGTATATAATGGCCAGCCTTAATTGCATTCAGCAAGGTGTTGTTAAAGGAGAAGTTTGCTTTTTTCAACCAAATATCTGTTTTTGATGGGATTTTGCTTGTTTTTGAAAAACTTACCCCAACCATAGATTCATTTCCTCATCCTCGTTGTGCAGTACTCTGAAAAAGCATGAACAAACGCTTCAAAAACACCCCAATACATCCTTTTAGAATCTGAAACGCCTTCAGTATAGTGAGGTCTTTAGATGTTGTACACATTAAATTGTGTCATCCCGAACTTTATTCGCAATGTTATATTCCGTTTTGTGCAACTCGAGCTGTTTCCCTTATCCAGCTGTTCCATTCTCAGTGTAGCCTGCTGCTAGAATGGATGGAGAGGTATCACTTGAGTTGCAACCAAATGGAATATAACTCATCTTGAAAAAACATATACTAAAAACTTGGATATCAATCCGCCATCGTTAATACAATGGAAAGATCGAATGATTTATGATGTAAATATTGAAATAGAATGGGCGACCGAGAAAAACTAATTGATACAATTTCAGGCAAACAATAATGCAGGCACTAGGGATGGGGTTGTGAGTATGCAGGTCTGGGCAGATAATAGTATTCATTGTTTGTGTGCGTCTGTAAATAGTTTTTCTTATGTATAAAGTTGTATCTGGTGTGGGGGGAAAAATGGAAGAAAATGAAAATGTTGTGGATAAAGTTCAGAATTATCAAAATTTCATGTGTACAACTTCTAAAGACCTGCGTCACTATACTGAGAGCTTAGTTGGGTGTTTTTGGAGCCATTGTTCTTGTTTTTTCAGAGCCCCGTACTGCACAACGAGGATGAGGAAGTGAATCGCTGCTTGGGGTACGTTTTTCAAAATCAAGTGAAATCGCAAAAGAAAAGTGTCTGGACCCTTCCATTTACATAAAAAATAGAGATTTGGTTGTAAAAAGGAAAATTCTCCTTTAAGGCCTACTCTGTCTAAGTCATCATTGACTTACTGTATCTTACATATCTCTTTCAAGCATACAGTAATAGATGGTCAATGTCAACAAGGTGTATGTTTTTTTTCCTCCTACCTTGCCCTTCCTCTAGGTCAGTCTGTGTGTGGTGTGTGGGGTATAAATTGATAGCAGGTTTTGGATGTCATATCTAATTCATCTCAGTGTGCCCCCCCCACCCCATCCTCTCTCCCCCCACCCCATCCTCTCTCCCCAACCCCATCCTCTCCCCCCACCCCATCCTCTCCCCCACCCCATCCTCTCTTCCCCACACCCCTTCCTCTCTTCCCCAAACCCCATCCTCTCCCACACCCCTTCCTCTCTTCCCCAAACCCCATCCTCTCCCACACCCCATCCTCTCTTCCCCACACCCCATCCTCTCCCCCACCCCATCCTCTCCCCCACACCATCCTCTCTCCCCCACACCCCATCCTCTCTCCCCCACACCCCATCCTCTCTCCCCCACACCCCATCCTCTCTCCCCCACCCCATCCTCTCCCCCACCCCATCCTCGGCCCCCACCTCATCCCCCCCCCACCCCATCCTCTCTTCCCCACACCCAATCCTCTCTCCCCACACCCCATCCTCTCCCCCCCCCCACCCCCCCCCCCCATCCTCTCTCCCCACACCCCATCCTCTTTCTCCCCCCACCTCATCTTCATTCCCCACACCTCATCCTCTCTCCCCACACCCTGTCCTCTCTCCCCACACCTCATCCTCTCTCCCCCCACCCTGTCCTCTCTCCCCACACCCCGTCCTCCCCCCCACCTCATCCTCTTTCCCCCCACACCTCATCCTCTCTCTCCCCACACCCCATCATCTCTCTCCCCACACCCCATCCCCTCTCTCCCCATACCTCCTCCTCTTTCTCTGTCACCCCACCCTTTCTCTTTCACCATGACTTTGTTTTATTAATGTCAGCCTGAAACTCCAATTTGTTTTCACCCAAATTACTTGTCAATAGGCCTGCTTAAGCACGCCCCATTTGACCGCCAAGTATAAGGAATCAGCCAATCGGTCACATCTGCAGTTCCTGGAGTCCACTCACGACTCTACCTACTGAAGGTGAGGAGCTTTGGAGAGAAGCTTCAGTGTCATTTTCAGACTTAATTTAAGTTTTATTCATCGATTTAACGATTGAAGTCACGGTGTGGTGACCCCTGCCTCTCCATCTCTCTCTCTCTCTCTCTCTTCTTAGGTCTCTGCAGCTGTCAACTTCATGAAAGGTCCAAATGGAAGACAATATAACCCCTTCATAAACCTCCTTTACAAGCTCCTAGTTAGGTCCATATCGCCTTCTAACAGACAGCAGCACTTACCTTTAAAAGGGCTCGTTTTATAAGAGGATGGCAGTGGACTTATAACACACACATTCTGGAAATGGAATAGGTTCAATGACTCTGCAAAGTTGTAAATATCAGTATGGGCTACATATTGTTGTAATTTCCTACCTTGCTTTCAATTGCCTCATGTGGCAAACACACCAGAGATACACGTTGATACACATGGACACATGGTGCCCTTGTTGCCTCAGTATTCTGGGTTGATTTGCTGAGAGCTCTTGGAGGTCCTGGGGATGCTTCTGTTTTTACAGTCACTATTTATGGTGCCAATGCGTAATGTTTGTCTGCTTCTTTGCTGCTTCTTCCCCCTGAAATGCTGTGGAGATTTACACTAGTCCTTCTCACCGCCTTCCTCCTCGCCCTCTCTTTTCCCAGGAGCCCCAGCTCTCTGTTTCCCTCCCCAGGGACACAGTGGACACCACAGCTAAATCACTACTAATGCGCCTTGGCACGTGCCAGACACAGGCCGTTTTGTGGACCTGGGAATGGTACTATTTCACCCAGCAGGGCTTTGGTTAAGGCGTCCTCCTGACTGCCTGTGAGCCTCCCTAAAGCCTCTGGTCCTCATTGTCTCTTAATTGGTGTTAGATTCCCACCACCTTTGTTCCACTTAGAATTAGAAGCAGCCAATTAGAATGGGAGACAGCAGAGTAAATCTGGGGGGGCTGGAGGTTTGTGGGAAGGTTTCCCAGTAGCATCAAACAGTGTTTGCTTCACATCTAATGTCTATCAACAGAATGTAACTGAGTTTACATTGCTGAAGAGAGAAGGGCTTAGTTGGTGAAATGGCAGCAACATGATTAAAAGGAAATGTTGAAGTGTCTTTTCTTTTCACCCCCTTTTTCATCATATCCAATTGGTAGTTCCAGTCTTGGCCCATCGCTGCAACT
The DNA here is from genome assembly GCF_045679555.1 of Salvelinus alpinus. Classification (NCBI taxonomy): domain Eukaryota; kingdom Metazoa; phylum Chordata; class Actinopteri; order Salmoniformes; family Salmonidae; genus Salvelinus; species Salvelinus alpinus. The sequence continues at coordinate 39,552,803 of NC_092086.1, read as the reverse complement.
CCCGTACAGACTCGGGAGAGGCGAAGGTCGAGAGCCGTGCGTCCTCCAAAACACAACCCCGCCAAGCCGCACTGCTTCTTGACACAATACACGCTTAACCAGCTCCACCAATGTGTTGGAGGAAACACCGTACACCTGGCGACCGTGTCAGCGTGTATATGCCCGGCCCGCCACAGGAGTCGCTAGATAGCAATGGGACAAGGACATCACGGCCGGCCAAACCCTCCCCTAACCTGGACGACACTGGGCCAATTGTGCGTCACCTCATGGTCGCGGCCGGCTGCGACACAGCCCGGTATCGAACCAGGATCTGTAGTAACGCAGCTAGCACTGCGATGCAGTGCCTTAGACCGCTGCGCCACTCGCGAGGACTTCCACACTGTATTTGTCTTTTTCCCAAATCCCCTTTCCTCTGACCCCCTCCTTCCATCCCTGAATCCCTCCTGCCCCCGCTCTTTAGATCCCTCCCTGTGGATAATGTTAATCCATAACATGTCTTTTACAGCAACTCTGACACACACACCGACACCCATAAATCCACAGGCTTGTTCCTGTAGTAGCAAGTCGTTAGGGCACAGTGCAATGGCTCATCGCTTTGCTAAGTGACCAAAGTCATTTCAAAATCTAACTATTTCCCCATTTACTTTTTCTTAAAGCCCAACTGAGAAAACCTCCCAATGGGTTGTATATACCTCAAACTATTACTTTCTGAAAATGACTTTAAAAGCACTTTCAAGGTCTGCTTATGGCCAGTAGTTTGTCATTGTGGTTCTGTGGAACTAGAAATATAAAGAATTTGCCACATCCACAGCCCCTAAATTGGTTCATGGTAATTGCTGATGTACAAGAAAGCATAGCTTTTGCATCATATGGTGACAGATGTGTTAATTCACAACTAAACTAATCACTCTCATGCAAACTAGCCAGTCAAGCTAAATGGGTTTTATTATGCCAGTGATTTGTTGGCTCAGGTGGTTCAACCAGGTAGCATTGCGCTGTAATGATCAATGCTAATGTATCTGTGGACTAATGTGTTCTGTAATTATGGGATATTCGCCCAGCAAGTTATGGATGAGCACATTATTGCTCCTCTTACCAGTGTGTCCCCCCATTCAATCTCAGTCCTGTATCCATTAACTCATGGTTAGACCAATGACCTCAGCACTTTGGTTACGGCTTAAGAGACAACTGTAGCACAGTCATAAGCCCACATATCCCTCCAACAAGCTGTTCAGCTCCAAACAAATCCCAAACAAATTGAACATGACATTGAATCAGGAGCAACCTTGATGTCAGCGCGTCTGTCTCTCTACAAGTTGCACAAATTAGAATGCTGATTTAGCCACGTAGTTTGCATAGACACAGTCGAGTAGAAGCGGGGGTACTGAAGGATCACCTGAGGCTCTGCTACTGATTAGTGGAGCAATCTGAACGCTGCTGCTCCACTTATCAGGGAGACCTCTCTGTGGACCGACGCCCTCTGAAGGTCGCTCCTGGTGAAGGTCGCCCTCCTCCTCACGCTGATCTGACGTCAGCCATTAGCGTCCCGTTCCACTCCCTCCGAGTCCAAAGCCTGACACAATTAAGATGAATTAGCGTGAACACAACCCTAGATGTCTCTCAGACAGCCTAGAGAGCAAAATAGAGAGAGAGAGAGAGTTTATTGGAAAGTTTAAAATGGAGAGAAAGCAATAAAAACACACCACAGTGTGACTTTCAGCCTGGAGGGTAAGTTTGTTAGAGTTTATTGCTACTTTATAGGGTGGAACATTGCACTGTGACATCCTGACACAGGTCAGGTGGTAGCAGCAGGCAGTGAGTATGAGGAGAACTGTAGAAGTGCTGTATAATAGCATCCTGTCCGGTGACCTCCTTTCCATTGCCACAACACATACCCGTTGTATATTACCAATCATTCCCTCCAGTTGCAGACGGTCCACCAGCAGAGCGTACCTGAATCTTCTAATAGCTTTTCTAATGCGTCCAAAATATCCAGTTACATCAGCTGCTAATAACAGTCCACACTGTCGGTAATACCAGAGCCTGATGTTCATTGAGACATGCTCTATGTGGTCTTACAGAGCCTGAATCCTGGTAACCATGGCACTCACCTCACCCTGTCAGCAATGTTCATTTAAAACACACACACACACACACACACACACACACACACACACACACACACACACACACACACACACACACACACACACACACACACACACACACACACACACACACACACACACACACACACACACACACACACACACACACACACACACACACACTGTGTGGGGGTTTAATTTCTAAGTGGGCTGTATAATAACCCATCCCTTTTAATCATTTAATAAAAGTGTTATTTCAAATTAATTTAGTGTTAAGAAATTACCCTACTTCTCTGGGCTGTCAAGGTAAAAACAAAAAAGTGATCATGCATTTGGGTGATGACAGGGATGTTGCGTATTTAAAATAAATACCCTATGGGATGTCCTTCCAAGCTTCACTGTGCTATGTTAGAGTTATTGAATGTTTTAGAGTTTGGATTTCTGGCACCTAAATACTCACATTCTTTACTCACAACGGTCCACCATTTTGGCATCCACAAATGATGTGCCTGTTTGGCAGAAACAAGTGACTAGAAGCAACCTTCCATAACACAGTGTATGGTGCTGATCTGAGGGGACTGGGAGACTGAGTGGAGAAGGGGCAGAAGGCAGCTCTGTGCTGGTCTGGTTGGGCAACTCCAGGGACTTTGGCACTAATTGACTGAGGGAAGAGGATGGGTTTTGGCTAAAGGAAGGATCTGTTTGTTAACCCATCGACCCTCATGATTTCAGACAGGGAATTTATCCATTCATTGTCTGCCAGTTGATTGTTATTCTGAGTCCCTGGAGGCTATACAGTGGTTCTATGCATCTCAAAATGACTATCAGCCTAAAATTAAGCTCACTGTAAAAACATTATTTTAGTCTTTGTCATTCATAAACAATTCATGACTCCTAACACCCAATAGGTGTTAGCCTATTGGGAGGTTGGAGATGAGAAAGAACTCTTATTCGCTGACAGTAAATGCATTCAGTGACTGAGTTAGTGTTTTGTTGTCAATGAGAACAACATCAATCAGTGTCGAGTATACAGTAGTTGCTGCCATGATATTTAAATTGTTGCAGTGCACCTGTATCAAATCTGTATCAAATCTTGAACAAAAGATTGTCTCGTTGAAAAACCCCTAAAAACTATGGAAATGGATGACAAACAACATCAATGTAATTGTGCCCTAGTGAAATTAAAATAGGAAATAACCTATTTTATGAAGAAGAAAAAAATGATTGACTGCATGCGTCCCGTTTAAACGTGTTTCTCTCTACGGTGGGAATATGTTCATGCGTTTTTGGATAGCAAATGCAATGTTTAATTGTACAGAAATTACTTTTAATGTATGAGTTTTCATCATTGTTAGAGTGTTTGAGATATATTACTCCTTATATGATAGAGATCCTCTCTATCTATAGAGATCCTCTCTTGAGCATATTGGAAACAGCACCAAGATGAGTCTTAAAACTTGGCCTCAGTTCTGCCACGTTCCTATCATGGCCATCAAGTTCACGGGCAATACTGTGGGATGGTTATTTAGACCAACTTATCACACTTTTGGTATTAAGCCATGGCCTGAGGTATAAGTCATGGTAATTCAACAAATGGAGGTCTTTTTTTAATTTAACCCGGTAAGTTGACTGAGAACACATTCTCATTTACAGCAACAACCTGGGGAATAGTTACAGGGGAGAGGAGGGGGGATGAATGAGCCAATTGTAAGCTGGGGATGATTAGGTGACCATGATGGTACGAAGGCCAGATTGGGAATTTAGCCAGGACACCAGGGTTAACACCCCTACTCTTTCAACAAGTGCCATGGGATCTTTAGTGACCACAGAGAGTCAGGACACGTGTTTAACATCCCAGCCGAAAGACAGCACCCTACAAAGGGCAATGTCCCCAATCACTGCTCTGTGGCATTGGGATATTTTTTTAGACCAGAGGAAAGGGTGCCCCCTACTGGCCCTCCAACACCATCTGGTCTCCTATCCAGGGACTGACCAGGACCAACCCTGCTTAGCTTCAGAAGCAAGCCAGCAGTGGGATGCAGGGTGGTATTCTCCTGCCCATATTTGAAATAGATAGATGTTAGGAAGGATGATGAAACAAACTGGCCTGACCCTGACCCTGACATGCAGTCACCAGCACTAGACTCCCAGACCCCACCCAGTAACACCTCCTCCCCCGCCCAGTATCACCTCTGTCTTAGTGTCCAGCCATCTCCTGGTAAATCATGAAGGACCCCAGAGGAGAGAGGCCTGCTGGAATTGGAATCTGAAGAAGTGTGTAAATCCGATCTATAGGACTAATTGTGTCCACTGTGAATGGCAAACATGCTGCCACAGGTCTGTGAGGACGGCAGTAGCAGGCGTATCAGGAGCAGAAGTGACGGGAGTCTTTTAAGGGGAGAGACAAGACTCATTTCCGACTGATGAAATAGCCATTGCCTCCCTTTCCCATTTCAGCTGTCCTATTTATTGCATCACCTAAAATGCTGGAAAAATGTATTTCGGAAAGCAGGAGGAAAGTCTCATTTTTATAGGCCGTCACATCATTTTCCTCCAGACAGTCGGAGGTAGAGGTACTTTCTCCTTCACCTAACCCCCCTCCCTCCCTGCCTCCCTCCCTTTGCTCAAAGTTGTTCTAGGAATTACATTGGATCAATATAATGTTATTTGTCTGTCCATGTTCCTCAAGGTGTGAAATGAAACCTATCAGTAAGCAGGTTTCGATCCAGTCATTTCAGGCGAATGAATTACTTGATGCATAAATCACCAGGCCTTATGGAAACAGACAATTTGTTGGTAAAATGTCCCAGAGTCGACAAAACAAAATACGCAAGACAAGGTGGGATTTTATTGGGTCTGTGAAATAGATTATGAAAAAATTACAGTGGAAATGTATTTATGGACAAATATTGATATTAAAAGCATAATTTCGCAGTAAACTTGGAGTCACACGATAATATGTTTAGATTGAGGGTAGGCTATCATTTGAATGGGGACATGATGATTGGTGCTTGGCTGCAATTATCAAATACAAATGATCTGGCTTTTATCCATATCATCATATAACCTACCCTGTCCAATTTATCAGCGAACTGTCTACAGAGCATGCCCCAAAACCAGATTGGGGAAGTTTGCAATGTTATCGCAATAGGTTTTGTGAAAAAAACATTGGTAGAGTTGAAAATGCCATGGAAACCCATTTAACTTATATTCTTTATTCGGTACATGGAAACTTAACCACAAAAGTGTTTTTTTATGTGCACTACGTCGTCGTGCACAGCCTTTTATAACAAGTCAGTTTGATGGAAACACCCCTCTGGTGGTAATGGGCATATTGTTTTTAATGCAGATTTTAGAATGTTCGCATGAAAATCTGTCGCCAATTGGATGGAAACCTAGCTACTCCTGCCTTTTACACAACAGCAAGACACCTTCCCCTTTGTCTGTCTCTGTTTGGACTTGAATGGCTTAATTTAAGCCAATAATATGAAGCCATTACCCATGCATTATTTCCATGTTCTTTACGATAGAGGAGTTCCTTTGAAAAGAGAGATAGTAAATACAACACATTCATCAAACAATCCGTTTGTAATTGCTATAGCACACACAACAATGTATGTAATCCCAGTGGTATTTGCATGTACTGTAGATTAGGTAACATTGGATGTGTTTCTAAAGTGGTTGATTCCTTATACGACTTGAAGGTAATAGCAATGCATCCTTACACTTTACCATACATTTATATCTCATGTGGTACAATACAGCAATTACGTGTTTCAATGTGCTCAAAACTCTTCTCAACCTGTGACTTATCTTCATTGTGTTTCATACATTTATGCTTCTCTCAGACAAACCACTTTTTCATAACGTCACACTCCCCTACACACACACACACACACACACACACACACACACACACACACACACACACACACACACACACACACACACACACACACACACACACACACACACACACACACACACACACACACACACACACACACACACACACACACACACACACACACACACAAACGATTCCCATAATTGCATGTTTTATTATTCTTCATATAAGGAACTATTATCTGAATACCCAGCCTGTAATGAATCCGTAGCACAGTGCATTGATAATGTAATTCAGGATAGAAAATATCAATATTTATTCATCACCGTAATTACACTATGAGGAGCATTTAGTGCCCCAAAAAATTGTGTAATTGATTGATGCAGTACACTGAGTTTCTATCTCCAGAAACGTAATGTAGCACTCCATTTCCATTCTTAATTGGATCAACATACACTGCATGCACAATTATTAGGCAAATTGTATTCCTCAGGATTAATTTTATTGTTGAACAAACACAATGCTTTCAGTCAATCCAAAATGTTATTGAACCTCAAACCTGAATGTTTAACAAAGAAAAAGTGAGTTTTGTCTTTCTCAGGGGAATATATACAGTTGAAGTCAGAAGTTTACATACACTTAGGATGGAGTCATTAAAACTCGTTTTTCAACCACTCTACAAATTTCTGGTTAACAAACTATAGTTTTGTCAAGTCGGTTAGGACATGACACAAGTCATTTTTCCAACAATTCTTTACAGACAGATTATTTAACTTATAATTCACTGTATCACAATTCCAGTGGGTCAGAAGTTTACATACACTAAATTGACTGTGCCTTTACGGCTTGGAAAATTCCAGAAAATTATGTCATGGCTTTAGAAGCTTCTGATAGGCTATTTGACATCATTTGAGTTAATTGGAGGTGTACCTGTGGATGTATTTGAAGGCCTACCTCAGTGCCTCTTTGCGTGACATGGGAAAATCAAAAGAAATCAGCCAAGACCTCAGAAAAAAATGGTAGACCTCCACAAGTCTGGTTCATCCTTGGGACAATTTCCAAACGCCTGAAGGTACCACGTTCATCTGTACAAACAATAGTACGCAAGTATAAACACTCTGGGACCACGCAGCCGTCATACCGCTCAGGAAGGAGACGCGTTCTGTCTCCTAGAGATTAATGTAATTTGGTGCGAAAAGTGCAAATCAATCCCAGAACAACAGCAAAAGACCTTGTGAAGATGCTGGAGGAAAGAGGTACACAAGGTTCTATATCCACAGTAAAGCGAGTCCTATATCAACATAACCTGAAAGGCCACTCAGCAAGGAAGAAGCCACTGCTCCAAAACCGCCATAAAAAATGCCAGACTACGGTTTGCAACTGCACATGTGGACAAAGATCGTACTTTTTGGAGAAATGTCCTCTTGTCTGATGAAACAAAAATAGAACTGTTTGACCATAATGACCATCGTTATGTTTGGAGGAAAAAAGGAGGGATGCTTTAAGCCGAAGAACATCATCCCAACTGTGAAGCATGGGGGTGGCAGCATCATGTTGTGGGGGTGCTTTGCTGCAGGAGGGAATGGTGCACTTCACAAAATAGATGGCATCATGAGGATGGAAAATTATGTGGATATATTGAAGCAACATCTCAAGACATCAGTCAGAAAGTTAAAGCTTGGTCGCAAATGGGTCTTCCAAATGGACAATGACCCCAAGCATACTTCCAAAGTTGTGGCAAAATGGCTTAAGGACAACAAAGTCAAGGTATTGGAGTGGCCATCACAAAGCTCTGACCTCAATCCTACAGAAGATTTGTGGGCAGAACTGAAAAAGCGTGTGGGAGCAAGGAGGCCTACAAAACTGACTCAGTTACACCAGCTCTGTCAGGAGGAATGGGCCAAAATTCACCCAACTTATTGTGGGAAGCTTGTGGAAGGCTACCGAAACATTCTACCCAAGTGAAACAATTTAAAGGCAATGCTACCAACTACTTATTGAGTGTATGTAAACTTCTGACCCACTGGGAATGTGATGAAAGAAATAACATCTGAAATAAATCATTCTCTCTACTATTATTCTAACATTTCACATTCTGACATTAAAATAAGTGGTGATCCTAACTGACCTAAGACAGGGGATTTTTACTAGGATTAAATGTCAGGAATTGTGAAAAACTGAGTTTAAATGTATTTGGCTAAGGTGAAGTAAACTTCCGACTTCAACTATTAGTGTGCACAATTATTAGGAAACAACATTAGGGCCCACAAGTTCTCAATAGGATTTAAGTCAGGTGAGGAAGAGGGCCAGGTCATTATTCAGGCATCTTTGAGGCCCTTGCTGGCTAGCCAAGCAGTGGAGTACTTGGATGCATGTGATGGAGCATTGTCCTGCATAAAGATCATGGCCTTCTTGAATGCCGAGGACTTCTTCCTGTACCACTGCTTGAAGAAAGTATCTTCCAGTTTCAGTCCATCTTCAACCTGAAAAGGTCCAACTACCTCATCCTTAATGATAGCAGCCTATACCAGTACCCCTCCTTCACCTTGCCTGACTCGAAGTGGTACCCTGTGTCCATTACTGATCCAGACACGGGCCCATCCATCTGGTCCATCAAGAGTCACTCTCATTTCATCTGGCCATAAAACCTTTGAAAAATCTGTCTTCAGGTATTTCTTTGCCCAATCTTGACGCTTCAACTTGTGAATCTTATTCAGTGGTGGTCGTGTTTCAGCCTTCTTGACCTTGGCCATGTCTCTGAGCACTTCACACCTTGTACTTCTGGACACTCCAGGTAGGTTGCAGTTCTGGAATTATGGTGGCACTGGAGGATAATGGGTTCTTGGTAGCTTGATGTTTAATTCTTCTCAAGTCTTTTGCAGTTAATTTGCACCTTTTCTTCTCCATGCGTTTTATGCGCCCCAGTTGACTATTCGCAACAAAACGTTTGATTGTCCGGTGGTCACGCCTCAATAGTTTAGCTATTTCAAGAGTGTTGCATCCGTCTGAAAGGCGTTTGACAATGTTTTACTTTTCAGTGTCAGTTAAATCTCTTTTTTGGCCCATTTTACCTGAGGTAATGAAGCTGTCTAATAATTATGCACACCTTGATATAAGGTGTTATTCACTTTCACCACACCCTCCCTCATTACACAAGTACATTATCACCTGAAAATGATTCAATCCAATAAGCATTCAAGTTTATATGGTTTGAGTTGGAAAATGTGTATAGATATAATGATAAGATCAGAATACCTGCCTAATAATTGTGCGCACAGTGCAGAAACAAATTGAAAGCATAAATGTTGACTCATTGGGATGTAAGCTTTAGGCACTGTACTTGTTTTGGGAGATTGTTAATACATGCACTTTGACATTTTCATTAGTGTACCTCTTGGGCACGTGGATTTTCATTGGGTGGTGTTTGATGATTTCAAACCCAAAGGTCACGGGCAGTCCAGTAAGATCAACTTTGATCAGTTGAATCAATGTGTTGTCCCAGGTAAAACACGTAGGAGGAAGGAACTTGTCAAACCTTGTTCGAGCTTCTTTCCGCTGGGATAATTAGACAGCCAGGACTGAGTCGAGTTTGTTTGCAACGGTGCATGAAGATGCAATTGTGTGATGGCAGGATAAACAAGAGAACAATTTCCTGTCTGAGAGACTCTTAGTTGCTCCCTCTTAGACTGAATACTTCAGCCGCTGTGAGTTATCAAATTGATAAGTGCCTATAACAGTAACAAGAGAGAGAGAGAGAGAGAGACCTACTTGTTGTTGAGCACGTCCTGTGCACCAGTAACATGTCTATAGTTCCACATCTGATATGAACATACCCGCAATTAATGATCAAACTGACATGAAATGACCTGTCACTCATTCCATCTCTAGCAGCTGTCCTAATTTAGCTGCCTTTGGGATGCCTGTGATGTGTTCGTGTTACTGGGACAGAGAATAAGTCACATAATCAGGTCTCTGAGTCTGGACAGTCTGCCCTGACCCCCTTCGTTCCCTCTGACCAGCCCTACTAGCCCCCCATCTCTTCTAGTCAGGCTTCCAGTCACGTGGGCCCAAGGAGCCCCAGTCAGAGAGGCCCCATCACAGGCTCTCATCAGGGACAAGATAGCGGTCTGTGTTCTCCTCATAATCAAAGCAACAGATGCCATTAGTCTGTGGTGGGTTGGCACAGTTTGGCCTACCCCTGGGTAATCAATTTGCAATGGCAGATGCTCACAGGGGTACAAATTTCCATGCCTCGCAGCAGCTGTTCCCAAATAAATATCAAGGATCGTTCTTTTTCCGTCTCCCCCTCTCTTCCAATCTACTTTCATCTCCCTGAACTATGTTATTTGGTATGCCAGCAGTAATCCCAACGCATGTTTGTATCTGTATTGAAAAAGTTTGATCATATGCTTTTGTTTCTTTATCTTGTGCAAACAAGTCCGTCTGCAAATCACCCCCTCCTTTTTCTCTCTATTCTCCTGTCTCTTCAGTCCACTCTTTCCCTCTCTCAGGGATACGTGGTGGATCTGAGATCGATATCTCTCTCTGAGCTGCCAGCAGAGGATGGGTGGAGACAGATGGGATAACTTTGGCAGCCGCTCAAAAAAGTTTCCTCCAACATCAACACTGATTAATGGCAATTAAAACATCAGCAGGTGAATGGATGCATGTATGAACCCACCAGTGGAGCAAAGTGGAAAAGCAAAGGCACTCATAAAACAAACTCAAGTCATTCATGTAAAGTCCGGGTTTGTTCAGCACAACTATGATAAATGTTACACCAACATCAGCATGCCTACCTGTCTTTACCTCCATGACTCTGCAGAACACTGGATTCATCAAGCCCTCCCTGTATAGCGTACAGCCTCAATCTGGCAACCATGATGGTGGGCTATTCTCTGAACCTTACGCCTAGTCCACCTTCAATGACTCTAAATGTCTCATTATTGTGACGAAAAGGCAATTATTTCCATTGTGCTTGTCACACACCCGAGGAGTTTTGACAGATGGCGGTGTGTCGCCTGGCAGCCGTGTCCATCCATTTTAATTAAGTGGTTGTGTTGGTGTAGTACTGGCACAGCGGGGAGCAGGCCGCAAGGAGAGGGCTGGGGGAGTGGTGGGTCAGGGACTGGGGAGGAGTGGTCAGGAGAACAGCGCCACCGAACAGGAGGCGCCAAACCTGGCATTCCAGCTGGTGAGACCTACTGTACACAAACCACCCAGAGTAGAATTACTGAAGGTCTGGCTAGGATGGGACGTCTGCTCAACTTTTCTGGTGAAACATTCGTTAACTTTGTTAACTTCTTATGGCTGAGATCGACTTTACAACAGCCAGTGAAAGTGCAGGGCGCCAATTTCAAACAACAGAAATCTCATAATTAAAATTCCTCAAACATACAAGTATTTTACAACATTTTAAAGATAAACTTGTTGTTAATCCCACCACAGTGTCCGATTTCAAAAAGACTTTACGACGAAAACACACCATCTGATTATGTTAGGTCAGTACCTAGTCACAGAAAAACACAGCCATTTTTCCAGCCAAAGAGAGGAGTCACAAAAAGCAGAAATAGAGATAAAATTAATCACTAACCTTTGATGATCTTCCTCAGATGACACTCATAGGACTTCATGTTACACAATAAATGTATGTTTTGTTCGATAAAGTTCATATTTATATCCAAAAATCTTAGGCCAGACGAAAAGTCTAAAAATTCCATTACAGTTCGTAGAAACATGTCAAACGATGTATAGAATCAATCTTTAGGATGTTTTCAACATAAATCTTCATTAATGTTTCAACCGGAGAATTCCTTTGTCTTTAGAAAGGAGAAGGAATGCAGCTACCTCTCGTGGGGGCGTGTCTGAGTGAGCTCATGGCACTCTGCCAGACATCTGACTCAATCAGCTTTTATTCCCCCCTACTTCACAGTAGAAGCATCAAACAAGGTTCTAAAGACTGTTGACATCTAGTGGAAGCCCGAGGAAGTGCAATATGACCCCTTTGACACTGTATATTGGGTAGGCAAACCTACAAACCTCAGATTTCCCACTTCCTGGTTGGATTTTTTCTCAGGTTCTTGCCTGCCATATGAGTTCTGTTATACTCACAGACATCATTCAAACAGTTTTAGAAACTTCAGAGTGTTTTCTATCCAAATATACTAATAATATGCATATCTTAGCTTCTGGGACTGAGTAGCAGGCAGTTTACTCTGGGTACCTTATTCATCCAAGCTACTCAATACTGCCCCAAGCCATAAGAACATGATTGGAACACCTCCAATATCCTTTGAGTGCAGAGTGAGAGAGGGACCATGGCAAACAGACAAGGTCGTTGCATGATCCCTGCCCTTTTCTGCTCACTGCAGAAACTCTGGTGTCAGGGGGCCAACCAAGGAGTGGGCAAATTTGTGTTGTCCTTGACTCATTGACTCCAGGAGTCAAGACCAGTGGGAATTGAGACACACAACACAGGGCTAAAAGTGGCTGAGAGAAAGGAACACACTCAGCTCTTGTTACTGTCACAGAGCAGCAAACACTGGTGCAAGTTCTTCACCTAGTTCCTTTCTCTCTTTCTCTTCTTCTCTCGTTCTCTCACACTCTTTCAAATTAGTGATCTATTAAAGTGTGATTAAATGGAGATTAAATGGCCTTTCTTCTGTTGCTGATAAAGAGGGCCTTACCACCAATCTCTCTCTCTCTCTCTCTCTCTCTCTCTCTCTCTCTCTCTCTCTCTCTCTCTCTCTCTCTCTCTCTCTCTCTCTCTCTCTCTCTCTCTCTCTCTCTCTCTCTCTCTCTCTCTCTCTCTCTCTCTCTTTCTCTCTCTTTCTCTCTCACAAGCTCTAACCTCTGTGAGTAGGAACATATAGAAGGTAGTGCTGAAGGGTTTGCTCATTGAGCTGTCTGGACTGTTTTGCCTTATCTCTGTGTGAATTGCACTCAGAGGAAATTGGAATGGTGTCCCTGGTCTCACCGGGCGTGTCTTCCCTTCCTCACCAGACTCAGTGTTGTAGCTAGTGGAGTCACACAGACCCATTACTGCTGTCTCAGTGGGCGCTGTGGACTAACTGTCAAAGCACTCTCACACCTGGGGCTTCTCGCTTGTTGCCGCCTCACACTACACTAGTAGAGGTTTACTGCTGTTTGGTGGTTACTGAAGTCAGACGTTATTGACACAAGAAATATCTGCTGTGTTTTTTGGGGTAAAATACATTAGATGAGGTACAGCAAACACATTTGTAGCAGAACCCTGATCTGTTTCCTTGAGTCTATTTATATCATTGTGTTATGACATTGATGTAGTCATTCATGACAATATGTTGTATCTCATTCTCTGGTGGTTACAGTATATATCCACTCTTCATCTCAGAGTGAAATACGCTGATAGGAGATCAGAAATAGAGGGGTGTTGCGTAACAACCACGTGGGGCAAAGACTAGCTCTTAGCCCCGGGGTCAAGGTCGATGTGGCCCTGCTTCCAGAGATGTGGGGCTCGTATGGGATCGTTTCCCAGTGATAAGAAGGACCGAACACATAAATGAATTTGGCTTCCCAGCTGATTTCCTCTGGGGAAACTTCCGTCCGCCGCTCCAAAAAGCAGCATCCAGGGCACTGTAAACCCACCCTGTAATCTTTCCACCTCTCTCTCTCTCTCTCTCTCTCTCTCTCTCTCTCTCTCTCTCTCTCTCTCTCTCTCTCTCTCTCTCTCTCTCTCTCTCTCTCTCTCTCTCTCTCTCTCTCTTTCTCTCTCTCTCTCTCTCTCTCTCTCTCTCTCTCTCTCTCTCTCTCTCTCTCTCTCTCTCTCTCTCTCTCTCTCTCTCTCTCTCTCTCTCTCTCATAAAACACTCTCTTGATCCCCCTCTCTCATCCCACGGTATCTCGACACTCCTGCTTTTTATTAGCTCATTTTCAGTCTCCAATTGAATGGGTGAAGAGCAGTACAGAGAAAAAAATAGTTGATCCTACAACGCAAACAATGAGATTGCCCTCCCTTCTCCTCTAACTGGGAGTGGAGAGGAGATTAATGAGACTCAAGCACTTCCTAATTAGACAGCCCTTTGTTTCCGAGCGCTCCCCAGTAGGGTTGTGAAGTAGTGCCTCGCTCCTCAACGGGACCCTGCAGTGCTATGTCCTGGGGTTGGGTAATTCACTACTTACAAAGAGCCAAGCCTACCGCTGGGGCCCTGCACCCCACACAGGACAGGGAGAGAAGCTGGAAGGGAGACAGAGGTGGAGTTTAGGCTGCTCGCTAGCTGGCCTTATCAGCAGACTGGTGTCAGTCAGAGTGATGTGGTGAGGCGCTAGCTAAAGCTGCTGCAGAGTCATTGACAGAGGTTGAGTTGGACTGGCCTCCATCCATGTCCTTCAACCTCTAGTTAATGTATACTGCAGTGACAATTACATTAGGGGTGGCGAACAACAATACATGGCTGTTTGATGATGAAGCTAGGGGGTTTTAAGCAGAGGAGGCTGCTTAAAACCACAGTGTTGTGTACGTGTAAAGCCACAAAACCTTCCTACTGCATAGGAAACTTCCCCGGGCTAAATAAAGTGTGTTTGGCACTGAACACATCGTTTGAGAGAGAGAGAGTTAACTTTGTGGAGTGGAACCTCCACTGTTCTGTATGTATCACAGTAGATTAATGTGGTAATTTCTCCCAAGGTGTCACAGGCCACATTTGGCCTTGTGAGGAAAATCAATAACAAAAATGATCAGGAGTCAACCATCTGGAATGTGTGTGATAGTGAAATCCATAGGAGCGTATGAGGATGAGTCGATTCCATGTAGCCAGACTACAGGCTCATTGACTGCAGGGCAGAAAACAATAAATGTATCAACCAGCGCTGATGGATCGTGCTGCCTATAGAGAGAAAGTTCTCGATGACACGGCTAACTGCATTTCCCTCTTTGCGGAAGGGATTTGAGATTTTAAAACCAGTGTTGGGATGGGAAATATGGACATTTATGGATCAACAGTTGTTAATTGAAGATTGATCATTCAGGGCTGCTGTTCATCATTTCACAATACATTTTGTTCATCTAGACTAGTCTGCCACAATTGTGAATAGTAAGGTTGTGATGAATCCATATTCAAATAGGAAATAAATATTTGATAACGTTTATTCTTTTCTAAGTTGTCTCTATTCTTTATCAGACCAGATTGATTGACATGTTGAGAAGTGGGACATTCATCCACTGGTAGGGATCATTCAGATGCCATTGGTTCCACTTTGATCTCTTTGACTTGGTATTACCAACACAATCTCTGGCATGCATACAAACACTGAACACAGTCCACCATAATCAACTCTGCTTTCACAAATGAAAAGTGAAAAGGTGAATGAACGAGGGAAAGGGAATGTTCTCCTTTTCTCCTAACCTTGACACAGGCACTCTCATTATGAGAAAGGCAATAGCATTAGGTAATGATGGGCCTGTCCGCCCTCCATGTCTCTCTGCTATGCATGTGAGTTGAAAAGTCAGGGGGAATGGAGTGAGGGAGGGAGGGGAAGGAGGGTCCAAGTCCCATTAGGGCACTCACATTGCCCTTGTCTTGACCACTGCCAAAGGCATGCTCCACAGGGGATTACAGTCAGTAGTAAAGCTAGCAGCCAGCGGTGGAGCCAGCAGCCAGCCATAGAGCCAGCCAGCAGTAGAGCCAGCAGGCAGCCGTAGAGCCAGCCAGCAGTAGAGCCAGCCAGTAGTAGAGCCAGCAGGCAGCCGTAGAGCTTGGAGCTAGCAGCTAGCAGTAGAAACAGCCAGCAGTGGAGCCAGCGGCCAGCTTTAGAGCCAGCCAGCAGTAGACCCAGTAGGCAGCCGTAGAGATAGCAGCTACCAGTAGAGCTAGCAGCTAGCAGTAGAGCCAGCCAGCAGTAGAACCAGACAGCAGTAGAGCCAGCAGGCAGCCATAGAGCTAGCAGATAGCAGTAGAGCCAGCCAGCAGTAGAGCCAGCCAGCAGTGGAGCCAGCAGCCAATCGTAAAGCCAGCCAGCAGTAGAGCCAGCAGTGGAGCCAGCAGGCAGCCATAGAGCTAGCAGATAGCAGTAGAGCCAGCCAGCAGTGGAGCCAGCAGCCAGCCGTAGAGCCAGCCAGCAGTAGAGCCAGCAGTAGAGCCAGCCAGCAGTAGAGCCAGAGTGGAGCCAGCAGCCAGTCGTAAAGCCAGCCAGCAGTAGAGCCAGCCAGCCAGCCGTAGAGCTAGCAGCCAGCAGTAAAGCTAGCAGCCAGCAGTAGAGCCAGCAGTGGAGCCAGCAGCCAGCCGTAGAGCCAGACAGCAGTAAAGCCAGCCAGCAGTAGAGCCAGCCAGCCAGCCGTAGAGCTAGCAGCCAGCAGTAAAGCTAGCAGCCAGCAGTAGAGCCAGCAGTGGAGCCAGCAGCCAGCCGTAGAGCCAGACAGCAGTAGAGCCGGCCAGCAGTAGAGCCAGCAGTAGAGCCATCCAGCCAGCAGTAGAGCCAGCAGTGGAGCCAGCAGGCAGACGTAGAGCTAGCAGCCAGCAGTAAAGCTAACAGCCAGCAGTAGAGCCTTCAGTGGAGCCAGCAGGCAGCCATAGAGCCAGCCAGCAGTAGAGCCTGCTAGCAGTAGAGCCAGCAGGCAGCCGTAGAGCTAGCAGCCAGCAGTAAAGCTAACAGCCAGCAGTAGAGCCTTCAGTGGAGCCAGCAGCCAGCCATAGAGCCAGCCAGCAGTAGAGCCTGCTAGCAGTAGAGTCAGCAGGCAGCCGTAGAGCTAGCAGCTAGCAGTAGAGCCAGCCTGCAATGGAACCAGCAGCCAGCTTTAGAGCCAGCTATCAGTAGAGCCAGCCAGCACTAGAGCCAGCAGCTAGCAGTAGAGCCAGCCAGCAGTGTAGCCAGCAGCCAGCTTTAGAGCCAGCCAGCAGTTGAGCCAGCCAGCAGTAGAGCCAGCAGGCAGCCGTAGAGCTAGCAGCTAGCAGTAGAGCCAACCAGCAGTGGAGCCAGCAGCCAGCAGTAGCGCCAGCCAGCAGTAGAGCCAGCCATAGAGCCAGCCAGCAGTAGAGCCAGCAGCCAGCCGTAGAGCTAGCAGCCAGCAGTAAAGCTAACAGCCAGCAGTAGAGCCAGCAGTGGAGCCAACAGCCAGCCGTAGAGCCAGCCAGCAGTAGAGCCAGCTAGCAGTAGAGCCATGCAGACAGCCGTAGAGCTAGCAGCTAGCAGTAGAGCCAGCCTGCAGTGGAGCCAGCAGCCAGCTTTAGAGCCAGCCAGCAGTAGAGCCAGCCAGCAGTAGAACCAGCAGGCAGAAGTAGAGATAGCAGATAGCAGTAGAGCCAGCCAGCAGTGGAGCCAGCAGCCAGCTTTAGAGCCAGCCAGCAGTAGAGTCAGCCAGCAGTAGAGCCAGCAGGCAGCCGTAGAGCTAGCAGCTAGCAGTAGAGCCAACCAGCAGTGGAGCCAGCAGCCAGCCGTAGAGCCAGCCAGCCATAGAGCCAGCCAGCAGTAGAGCCAGCCAGCAGTAGAGCCAGCCAGCAGTAGAGCCAGCAGTGGAGCCAGCAGACAGCCGTAGAGCCAGCCAGCAGTGGAGCCAGCCAGCAGTAGAGCCAGCAGGCAGCCGTAGAGCTAGCAGCTAGCAGTAGAGCCAGCCTGCAGTGGAGCCAGCAGCCAGCTTTAGAGCCAGCTAGCAGTAGAGCCAGCAGTGGAGCCAGCAGCCAGCCGTAGAGCCAGCCAGCAGTGGAGCCAGCCAGCAGTAGAGCCAGCAGGCAGCCGTAGAGCTAGCAGCTAGCAGTAGAGCCAGCCTGCAGTGGAGCCAGCAGCCAGCTTTAGAGCCAGCCAGCAGTAGAGCCAGCCAGCAGTAGAACCAGCAGGCAGAAGTAGAGATAGCAGATAGCAGTAGAGCCAGCCAGCAGTGGAGCCAGCAGCCAGCTTTAGAGCCAGCCAGCAGTAGAGTCAGCCAGCAGTAGAGCCAGCAGGCAGCCGTAGAGCTAGCAGCTAGCAGTAGAGCCAACCAGCAGTGGAGCCAGCAGCCAGCCGTAGAGCCAGCCAGCCATAGAGCCAGCCAGCAGTAGAGCCAGCCAGCAGTAGAGCCAGCCAGCAGTAGAGCCAGCAGTGGAGCCAGCAGACAGCCGTAGAGCCAGCCAGCAGTGGAGCCAGCCAGCAGTAGAGCCAGCAGGCAGCCGTAGAGCTAGCAGCTAGCAGTAGAGCCAGCCTGCAGTGGAGCCAGCAGCCAGCTTTAGAGCCAGCTAGCAGTAGAGCCAGCAGTGGAGCCAGCAGCCAGCCGTAGAGCCAGCCAGCAGTGGAGCCAGCCAGCAGTAGAGCCAGCAGGCAGCCGTAGAGCTAGCAGCTAGCAGTAGAGCCAGCCTGCAGTGGAGCCAGCAGCCAGCTTTAGAGCCAGCTAGCAGTAGAGCCAGCCAGCAGTAGAGCCAGCCAGCAGTAGAACCAGCAGGCAGTAATAGAGCTAGCAGCTAGCAGTAGGACCAGCCAGCAGTGGAGCTAGCAGCCAGCTTTAGAGTCAGCCAGCAGTAGAGCCAGCCAGCAGTAGAGCGAGCAGGCAGCCGTAGAGCTAGCAGCTAGCAGTAGAGCCAACCAGCAGTGGAGCCATCCAGCAGCAGAGCCAGCCATACAGTCAGCAGTGGAGCCAGCAGCCAACCATAGAGCCAGCCAGCCAGCAGTGGAGCCAGCCAGCCGTAGAGCTAGCAGCAAACAGTAAAGCTAGCAGCCAGCAGTAGAGCCAGCAGTGGAGCCCACAGCCAGCAGTAGAGCCAGCTAGCAGTAGAGCCATGCTGACAGCCGTAGAGCTAGCAGCTAGCAGTAGAGCCGGCCTGCAGTGTAGCCAGCAGCCAGCTTTAGAGCCAGCCAGCAGTAAATCCAGCCAGCAGTAGATCCAGCCAGCAGTGCCAGCCAGCAGTAGATCCAGCAGTAGCAGCAGCCTGGTACAGGGGGGGATCTAAGCTTTAAAAGGGGAATTCCCACCTAAGTTAAGCACACATAAACGGCGCCTGAGGGGATGGCTGCCGTTTTACGGGCTCCTAACCAACTGTGCTTTTTTGTTTGTTTTTTCGCAATGTTTGTAACTCATTTTGTACATGATGTTGCTGTCAAACTGGACAATCATTTTTTCTTTAATGAGTCCGATGCAAAGGATATACTGCTTTATCAAGACAAGGCCCAAATCTCTGTCATCAACGTGAAGAAAAGACGGAGAAAAAGAGGGAGGAGGGTGGGGTGCCTTGTAAGAATTTGCCGACGAGTAGCTAAACCACCACTACCCTCCGTATTATTGGCCAACGTGCAATGATTGGAAAACAAACTGGACGATCTACGATTAAGACTGTCCTACCAACGGGATGTGGCTGAACGACGACACGGATAATATAGAGCTGACTGGCTTCTCCGTGCATCGGCAGGACATAGCAGCTACGTCTGGTAAGACGAGGGGCGGGGGTGTGTGTCTATTTGTCAATAACTGCTGGTGCGCGATGTCTGATATTAAAGAAGTCTCAAGGTATTGCTTGCCTAAGGTAGAATACCTCATGATAAGCTATAGACACTGAAGCAACACTGAAGCATGCATGAGAGCATCAGCTGTTCCGGATGACTGTGTGATCACTCTCTCCGTATCCGATATGAGCCAGACCTTTAAACAGATCAACATTCACAAAGGCGCGGGGCCAGAAGGATTACCAGGACGTATACTCAAAGCATGCGCGGACCAACTGGCAAGTGTCTTCACTGACATTTCAACCTCTCCCTGACCGAGTCTGAAGGTAACCTGCCTAAATGATTACCGCCCCGTAGCACTCATGTCGGTAGTCACGAAGTGCTTTGAAAGGCTGGTCATGGCTCACGTCAACACCATCATGCCGTAAACCCTAGACCCCACTCCAATTCGCATACCGCCCCAACAGATCCACGAATGACATATTCTCAATTGCACTCCACACCGCCCTTTCCCACCTGGACAAAAGGAACACCTATGTGAGAATGCTGTTCATTGACTACAGCTCAGCGTTCAACACCATAGTGCCCACAAAGCTCATCACTAAGCTAAGGACCCTGGGACTAAACACCTTCCTCTGCAACTGGATCCTGGACTTCCTGATGGGCCGCTCCCAGGTGGTAAGGGTAGGCATCAACACATCTGCCACGCTGATCCTCAAAACTGGGGGCTCAGGAGTGCGTGCTCAGTCCCCTCCTGTACTCCCTGTTGATTTCGGAGTTGATTTATGATTCATGGAATGTTTTAATTATATGCACAGACTTTTCACAGTATAAAAAAAATATTAGCTACTATCCACCGTCAGTTATACCCACATACATGTATATCTGTCACTGACTTTAGTGTTAGTTTCCTTACATTTTGCATCATTCCATTACATCGTTAGTTTGTCCTCTGTCAGGTTCGCGTGGTTGTTCCTGAGGATCGTTAGCAATAGCGGATAATATTAGGCTAACGTATTACAAGTTGTGTAATAATTCGGGGCATGTAGCCTATTTGAATCATTATGGAATGTAGACCACATGTAGCAGTTTAAACCTGGAGCCTGGCGCACTGTTTACGACTGGACCGTTGTCATCACGGTTCCGTGATTAGTGAGGATTATTAGGGTAGATTCATAAGACTACTGTTCAACACCTATTGTACACTTTTCTCACCTTCCAATATTTAATGGATTGAATAATTGAATATGGTAACTTTCAGGATGAATCAAACCACTGTATGTTTTATTCACCAATATATTTAGTGCATAAAGTCTCTCCAAACCTGTTTTTTTAATGAATAAATACTTTCCTAACCCTAAATAATATACAAGATCAGAGTAAAGTGCTGTAAAGGAGACTAATATGTGTGTATTTATATGGCTTTCTTTCATTGATTACAAATATTCTGAACGTTCTCTTCATATATTCTAGTGCAGCTCTCTCCAACCCTGTTCCTGGAGAGCTACCTTCCTGTAGGTTTTCACTCCAACCCCATTTATAGCTAACCTGATTCAGTTTATCAACCAGCTAATTATTAGAATCAGGTAGTGCTCTAGGAGCAGTGAGTCTGTCCAGAAATGTCAAATTAAAGGTACACCAAATTTAAAGGGATGGCTTTAGATAAATGTACTGAAAACCCTATTGAATGAAAACTCCTTGAGAAAATCTATTGGCTAGCAAGTGGGAGGGTTTTCAGTAGTGTTTTCATCTCATTCCAACCAGTGTTGTAAACATTGAAATTAAATACATTGACTTAACCTGACTAACAGGTTGTCGTCATCAGAAATATGTATACATTGAAATTGCATTGAAAATTCCACATAGAAATCAAAAAAATATTCTTCATCCTATATTCAATATATATTGGGTGGTTGAAACTCCGTAGAATTTTTTATTTGATTATACGTTTTATTTGACCTTGTTTCAAGGTTAATAGTAAAATGTTGTGCTTGAATTAACATCCCTCACAATCCAATGATTTCTGCCTGATCAGGGACTCCTACTGGTATAGGAGGAGTAATGCATTTCAGTGAGAACAAGTCCACCATCCAGATGCCTACCTGTATGTACCCTGCTTAGCAAACAAGCTGTGTTTGTTTCAGCTGAGCTATCATGTCAACACATTTAGACATTGATCAGCTTTCATACTCCGTTGTGTAGACTAGCTAAATAACATAGAATAGTTGAAAGTAACTCCTTTAATTTCTCATACCCAAGCTGTATGTGAAAGTAAATTCAGAGTGAGTTTGGGTTTATGTCGGCTACATTGACATCTGATTTGCCCAACAAAGGACACCATCATTTCAACATGTAGCTAGTTATACTATCATTCATCCATGGCAATTGGAGTATGGGACGTTTAGAAGTAGTTACCATTAGCCCTGTAAATAGGATGCCAAATTCATTACATTAATAATACAATTTTACCATAGGCGATGGTTGGCCCCAGGTAGTATCAGGATAATCGAATTACATCTTCCAATTACTGCTACAGCAGATAGGCTGCTACGGTGTGTGTTGCCCTCCACTGTGGTGTCTGGGCTGTGATGAGAAATGAGGAGGAACACAAAGCAGTAACCAAGTGTTGGCAACTTTATTACTATGCCCTGCTGGCATAAGAAATGGCCCTGATTAGATTTAGAGCAGTCCTCCACACAGAGGCCTTTTCAATGCCCCATGAATCATTAGCCCATTACAATCCAGGCTACGGTCTGAGGAGGATCCTGTCATTTTAATGCATTTGTTTACTGTGTGATGGATTAGGATTTCATCAAATATTGGTGAAATGTTACAATTTGACCGACTTTAAGATAATTTACTATTCAGTCTGAATAGTAAAATATTTTGTGGATGAAAAATATTTCTCACTACTTGATTGCTACTTCACTGGATGATATTGTAATGGTCAGCCTAGGGGATATTTTCTGTAGCCTACACAGATGGACACAAATCTACTGTGCCCTTGCCATTAGAGGAGTTATACAGAATTCTATGGGTATTTTATTAAAATGCTCCACTACAAACATAGAGAAAGAAAGATTTATTCTGTAGCGTCCTGTTGTATATATTTGAGGGATAAATGCAGATTAAGTTATAGTCCTCACACAGTCATGTGGTTGGATTGGCTTTGTTACCCTCCTGGATACAAAGTGTATGTGTGTGTCTTTTTCATTTGCAAACATTTGACAGCCATTTTCAGCTGCTCATGTTAGCTGGACTCTCTCTCTGGCTCTCCCCCTCCCCTGCCCTCATCCCCCCCCCCCCACCACCACAACTGATAGGATCCCAAGCCCTATTCTCAAGGTGACTTAGTGTCTGGGAAAATGTATGGAGTGTGAGGTACTGTAATTAATTCAAAGCACGGATGTGCCGAGAATGCCGTTACACAGCCCTTCTGTAGATGGCGCAGGACTCAGCCTGGAGTGTGGGAACATATTAGCCAGCAGTGTGTGTTTGTGTGTGTGTGTGTGTGTGTGTGTGTGTGTGTGTGTGTGTGTGTGTGTGTGTGTGTGTGTGTGCGAGTGTGTGTGGGCGAGTGTGTGTGGGCGCATGTTTTTGAGTGTGTTAGTATACATGTTTACAGCCCACTGATCCACATCAGAGATAAGTAACATGACATGAGCATGGTGAGAGGGGGAAGGGAGCGGAGCAGAAGGGTAATACAATGAAATGCATTTTGAAACAGTCTGACTGCCATACGGATTAGAGGTCGACCGATTAATCGGAATGGACGATTATTTAGGACCGATTTCAAGTTTTCATAACAATCGGTAATCTGCATCTATGGCCGATTACATTCACTCTGACTACCTGTTATGCGAGTGCAGCAAGGAGCCAAGGTAAGGTGCTAGCTAGCATTAAACGTATCTTATGAAAAACAATCAATCTTAACATAATCACTAGTTAACTACACATAGTTGATGATATTACTAGTTTATCTAGCTGCCCTGCGTTGCATATAATCGATGCGGTGCCTGTTAATTTATCATTGAATCACAGCCTACTTCGCCAAACGGGTGATTTAACAAGCGCGTTCACGAAAAAAGCACTGTCGTTGCACCAATGTGTACCTAACCATAAACATCAACTCCTTTCTTAAAATCAATACACAAGTATATATTTTTAAACCTGCATATTTAGTTAGTATTGCCTGCTAACATGAATTTCTTTTAACTAGGGAAATTGTGTCACTTCTCCTGTGTTCTGTGCAACAGAGTCAGGGTATATGCAGCAGTTTGGGCCGCCTGGCTCGTTGCGAACTGTGTGAAGACCATTTCTTCCTAACAAAGACAGCCAACTTCGCCAAACGGGGGATGATTTAACAAAAGCGCATTTGCGAAAAAAGCACAATCGTTGCACGAATGTACCTAACCATAAACATCAATGCCTTTCTTAAAATCAATACACAGAAGTATATATTTTTAAACCTGCATATTTAGTTAAAAGAAATTCATGTCTGCAGGCAATATTAACTAGGCAAATTGTGTCACTTCTCTTGCGTTCATTGCACGCAGAGTCAGGGTATATGCAACAGTTTGGTCCGCCTGGCTCGTTGCGAACTAATTTGCGAGAATTTTACATAATTATGACATAAGGTTGTGCAATGTAACAGCAATATTTAGACTTATGGATGCCACCCGCTAGATAAAATACGGAACGGTTCTGTATTTCACTGAAAGAATAAACGTTTTGTTTTCGAAATGATAGTTTCCGGATTTTACCATATTAATGACCTATGGCTCGTATTTCTGTGTGTTATTATATTATAATTAAGTCTATGATTTGATAGCGCAGTCTGACTGAGCGGTAGTAGGCAGCAGCATGCTCGTAAGCATTCATTCAAACAGCACTTTCCTGCGTTTGCCAGCAGCTCTTCGTAATGCTTAAAGCGTTGCTCTGTTTATGACTTCAAGCCTATCAACTCCCGAGATTAGGCTGGCAATACTAAAGTACCTATTAGAACATCCAATAGTCAAAGGTATATGAAATACAAATGGTATAGAGAGAAATAGTCATATAATAACTACAACCTAAAACTTCTTACCTGGGAATATTGAAGACTCATGTTAAAAAGAACCACCAGCTTTCATATGTTCTCATGTTCTGAGCAAGGAACTTAAACGTTAGCTTTTTTACATGGCACATATTGTACTTTAACTTTTTTCTCCAAGCCTTGTTTTTGCATTTTTTAAACCAAATTGAACATGTTTCATTATTTATTTGAGACTAAATAGATTTTATTGATGTTTTATATTAAGTTAAAATAAATTGTTCATTGTTCATTCAGTATTGTTGTAATTGTCATTATTACAAATATATATATAAAAATCGGCCGATTTAATCGGTATCGGCTTTTTTTTGGTCCTCCAATAATGGGTATCGGTATCGGCGTTGAAAAATCATAATCGGTCGACCTCTAATACGGATTAATGGATGAAACAGGTAGTTAATTGATGGCCACTTCACTGGAGAATAAATAGCCATGGAGTCACAGGGCCAATAAGTCAACCTGACTTTGCCTTAGGGAATAATATGCATGTATCATCCTCACCATTATCACCATTATCATCATCATCATCATCATCATCATCATCACCATTCTACTTCTTCTTCTCATTCTTCCCATACTCATCTTGTGTCCTTTCCTGTGTGTCCCTTTGGCTGTTGTCCTCAGTAAGTGGTTCCACTTACGCCCCTGTGGGAGTAGAGGGACCCATCTGCAGGGCCTGGGTAATGAATGATCACAATCAGCCTCCATCAGGACCCTCAATCTGCTACAGGGAAGACTGCATGCCAACGCACCACCAGCACCAGCACCAGCACACCCTGATGGGCTCGCACTAACCCTGGGCCCAGACGTCAGGGCATCTGCCCCTCACAAACCCAGAGTAATGCTCATACCCTGGGGGACCAGCTCAATGTGGACAGCCTGGACTGGGGGCTTGATCATGAGAGGCCACCGGCCGGCTGGTCGGCCCAGAGATGGGGTTATGGGTCGGCAGTACAAGAGAGGCTAATATGTGCTCACTACAGTATGTGTATCCAGACTCCTTTCAACATGGGCAAGAGATGATGAGATGGACCATGAGGATCACATTTCATTATAAGGAATTTCAGTTGAATAGTCTCAGAAAGAGTACAATCTGTTTTGGTTAGTATCTGTCTCCTCAAGGGCAACTGTCCAATAGACGTGATAAAATCTTCAGTGTCAATTTCAAAGTCAATGTGAATCATCAAGGTTTTTTACTACACGCCTCACTAATCTACAGGTGTCCTCTGTATGTTGTGCCACCCTGTGCCACCCATACCCAACAAGATCAGGCTAACACTGGCAGCATCTCAGATCTCATCACCCTGAAAGCCTTTTAATTTCCACTAAAGCCTGGTAATGCCCCATAATACCTGATTCCCTTCTGGCCCTGGCCCTGCCATTCAACTGCCACTCAACACTGGCACCTCCTGTCACTGTTTGCCTCTGGGACTGTGAGCCAAGAATCAACAGTTTCAGTATGTGTTGTGGGTGCAACAAGTATCAGTCTCTCACGTGGATGTATGCCTTCTATATTTAAGAAATGTCCATGTTATGCCCACTTGTCAGAAATGCATTAGCCAACAGAGCTAAACGAGAATTGGAAATCTGTATACTGTAGATATGTTGTATTGATATTTTCTCCACAGAGCAGTTCTGTCCACACATTACTTTAAACCTGAGGTATGATGAACAGGGGCTGATTTGGTGGTTAAAATCATATCCGTTCCCTTTCCCAACATCTTTTCCCCCTTTGTAACTTTTGACCTTCAACCCCTTCATCCTCCCTGTACCTCCCCAGCAGTATGTTTCTACTAGAGCCCTGTATAGAGCCAGGTGAAATAGATCCATCCATCAACAGCCAGTTGACATGATGTCCTCTACACCACCACACTTAGTCATGTAACTCTTTATCCCTTCACTTAGCCTTGCCTGTCATTACCACATGATTTATGTTGCATGAAAGTTACATTCCATCATGGGAATACAATTTTGATGATAATTGTTGGAGCGAAATAGAAAATAAATGGTAGAGGTATTCACATGGGATCTAGATTGCTTTTCCCCCACTATGATGATATTTATCTTCAAGATGAGACAATATATCAGGAGAAAGTATCAATTATAAAATCCTATGGAAATGAAATGCATAGTTATGTTCCAGCGGAAGATCTAATATGTAACTGTGTCTGTTTGGATGTTCTCTGATGTGTCATCGCATTTGTGTGGTGGTGCAGTGACTACAGTAGTAGTAGTTGTAGTAGTAGGAGCAGTAGCAGTAGCAGTAGCGGTAGTAGAAGTAGCAGTAGTAGTAGCAGTAGCAGTAGTAGTAGTAGCAGTAGTAGTAGCAGTAATAGTAGTAGCAGTTGTAAAAGCAGTAGTAGTAGCAGTTGTAGTAGTAGTAGTAGCAGTAGTAGTAGCAGTTGTAGTGTAACCGATGTGATATGGCTAGCTAGTTAGCGGTGGTGCGCACTAATAGCGTTTCAATCTGTGACGTCACTCGCTCTGAGACCTTGAAGTGGTTGTTCCCCTTGCTCTGCAAGGGCCGTGGCTTTTGTGGAGCGATGTGGGTAACGATGCTTCGTGAGTGACAGTTGTCGACGTGTGCAGAGGGTCCCTGGTTCAAGTCCGGGTAGGGGCGAGGAGAGGGACGGAAGCAAAACTGTTACAGTAGCAGTAGTAGTAGTAGTGTGTAGCATGAACAACTATTATCTTTCCCACCTATCCATGTATATGTAGCTAGCTGTCATCAGTGTGGTGGAAGGAGAGTTCAAGGATTCGTTAGACAAACTCCCAGCAGGGCCTGGTTTTGGTCTCCATGGTGACCTGCCCTGTTGGTTAGCTTGGGTCCACACATCATGGCTGGGCTAAAGAGGGAGGGCTGCTTAGGTCCGAACATGTTGATTAAACATACCACTAACCCTGTCCCAGGATTAATCAGTCTATTCATCCAGCCATGCCTCATTGACCCCTGTGTTCTCAGATCCCTGCTCTGGGCCTGCCTGGGTGGGATTATACATGTGGGGCTAACCAACCTGTATCTTTTGTACACTCCAGCCCAGCACACGTAGGGCCAACAGAACCAGAACCATGGAGGAAGCAGCAGTCAGTGTGGCTGGGATAGGATGGGGTGAGGGGTAGTACTAAGGCAGAATCAAACCTATTTGCCACAGGATAAGGGGGTTATGGTTTGCTGCAACTCTCACAGAATGAAAATCCTGTTTTGAATGCCCTCTAAAGTAACTGTGAATGAAGAACAGATAGATATATAGACCTTGGGTTTCTCTGACTTCAGCTGTACATCAGGAGGGCTTCAGGCATCATCTTTTTTTTGTGAGCTGGGCCTGAATGAACAGTAAAATATGTAGCACCATGCTGAGGGAATCAAGAGTGAAATTGTATTCATAAAATATTCCCCCAGGTTGGATATAATCTTGTCCTATATTTATGTGGTAATTCTGAGAAATTAATTGGCGGGCATTGACCGACTTTGTAGGCCTACCCCTCGTGAATTTCAACATTTCAAGGAGGAGGGCGAGAGGGAGCACATTTGTCACATTACAAAGCACGCAGATCACAGAATTAATCAGTAATTACTATGTGAAATGAAAAAGATTGTTCTGAGCAGCGAGCATGCTGAGAGAGTGCCTATATTGCTCTGAAAAGGTTCATTTTGGGGAACTTGAAAGGGTTTTATTCAGCCGCGATGCGTTTCTCACACTTATTAAGTGCTGAAGGCATTAATCTCTCTTTGTTGAATTAGAAATCACGTTTCAATGATATTTGGCCTAGCTGAAAAGCACTCATCGCTCGGTGATATCAGTGAAGGGATCCCAAGAGCTGGAGCATAAGCGCATAAGATGTTCAACTGAAGACCTTCAGAAATATTACCTCAATAGCACATCTTGATTTTCCCTCTTTGTATTGGACTGTATACAGTGCAATCTTTCATACAGTATCTTGAATACATAATACCTATTGTTGAATAATAATGTTTTTTACTAGACAAGTGGCATTCACTCTCACGTATTATAACAACACCTGGGACTTAGTTGAACTAGCAGAGGAATGATCATCTTTCCAGAGTGTGCAAAGCTGTCATCAAGGCAACGGGTGGCTACTTTGAAGAATCTAAAATATACAATAGATGTTGATTTGTTTAACACTTTTTGGGTTACTACATGATTCCATATGTGTTATTTCATAGTTTTGATGTCTTCACTATTATTCTACAGTGTAGAAAATAGTAAAAATAAAGAAAAACCCTTTTGACTCGTACTATATAAACTCAGCAAAAAAAGAAACGTCCTCGCACTGTCAACTGCGTTTATTTCCAGCAAACTTAACGTGTAAATATTTGTATGAATATAACAAAATTAAACAACTGAGACATAAACTGAACAAGTTCCACAGACATGTGACTAACAGAAATTGAATAATGTGTCCCTGAACAAAGAGGGGGGGATCAAAATCAAAAGTAACAGTCAGTATCTGGTGTGGCCACCAGCTGCATTAAGTACTGCAGTGCATCTCCTCCTCATGGACTGCACCAGATTTTCCAGTTCTTGCTGTGAGATGTTAGCCATCCCCCTCGGATCCAACAGGTCCCAGACGTGCTCAATGGGATTGAGATCCGGGCTCTTCGCTGGCCGTGGCAGAACACTGACATTCCTGTCTTGCAGGAAATCACGCACAGAACGAGCAGTATGGCTGATGGTATTGTCATGCTGGACGGTCATGTCAGGATGAGCCTGCAGGAGGGATACCACATGAGGGAGGAGGATGTCTTCCCTGTAACACACAGCGTTGAGATTGCCTGCAATGACAACAAGCTCAGTCCGATGATGCTGTGAAACACCGCCCCAGACCATGATGGACCCTCCACCTCCAAATCCTCCAAGGCCTCGGTGTAACGCTCATTCCGTCAATGATTAACGCGAATCCGACCATCACACTTGGTGAGACAAAACCATAACTCGTCAGTGAAGAGCACTTTTTGCAAGTCCTGTCTGGTCCAGCGACGGTGGGTTTGTGCCCATAGGCGACGTTGTTGCCGGTGATGTCTGTTGAGGACCTGCCTTACAACAGGCCTACAAGCCCTCAGTCCAGCCTCTCTCAGCCTATTGCAGACAGTCTGAGCACTGATGGAGGGATTGTGCGTTTCTTGGTGTATCTCTGGCAGTTGTTGTTGCCATCCTGTACCTGTCCCACAGGTGTGATGTTCGGATGTACTGATCCTGTTCAGGTGTTGTTACACGTGGTGTGCCACTGCGAGGACGATCAGCTGTCCATCCTGTCTCGCTGTCTTAGGAGTCTCACAGTACAGACATTGCAATTTATTTCCCTGGCCACATCTGCAGTACTCATGCCTCCTTGCAGCATGCCTAAGGCACATTCACGCAGATGAGCAGGGACCCTGGGCATCTTTCTTTTGGTGTTTTTCAGAGTCAGTAGCAAGGCCTCTTTAGTGTCCTACATTTTCATAACTGTGACCTTAATTATTTTTTTAACCTTTATTTAACTAGCCAAGTCAGTTAAGAACAATGACGGCCTGGAAACAGTGGGTTAACTGCCTTGTTCAGGGGTAGAATGAC
Source organism: Salvelinus alpinus (assembly GCF_045679555.1). NCBI lineage: Eukaryota > Metazoa > Chordata > Actinopteri > Salmoniformes > Salmonidae > Salvelinus > Salvelinus alpinus. Next base: position 39,522,803 of record NC_092086.1, on the reverse strand, counting down.
AGATTCGTACCTTGTCAGCTCGGGGATTCGATCTTGCAACCTTTCGGTTAAAAGTCCAACACTCGAACCGCTAGGCTACCTGCCACTCCCAATTGCCCACCGTCTGTAAGCTGTTAGTGTCTTAACGACCGTTCCACAGGTGCATGTTCATTAATTGTTTATGGTTCATTGAACAAGCATGGGAAACAGTGTTTAAACCCTTTACAATGAAGATCTGTGAGGTTATTTGGATTTTTACGAATTATCTTTGAAAGACAGGGTCCTGAAAAAGGGACGTTTCTTTTTTTGCTGAGTTTATATGGGTGGGGACTCAGTCGGGGTCTCAACTTAATGTTGAGGGTTAGAATAGTTGAATACACAAGCAAAAATGTTATATACACTGAGTGTGCAAAACATTAATAACACCTGCTCTTTCGATGGCGTAGACTGACCAGGTGAATCCAGGTGAAAGCTATGATCCCTTATTAATGTCACTTGTTAAATCCACTTCAAAATGTGTAAATGAATGGGCAAGACAAAGGATTGAAGTGCCTTTGAACGGGGTATTGTAGTAGGTGCCAGGCGCACCGGTTTGGGTGTGTCAAGAACTGCAACGCTTCTGGGTTTTTCACGCTCAACAGTTTCCCGTGTGTATCAAGAATAGTCCACCACCCAAACGACATCCAGCCAACTTGACACAACTGTGGGAAGCATTGGAGTCAACATGGGCCAGCATCCCTGTGGAACTCTTTTGACATCTTGTAGAGTCCATGCCCCGACAAATTCACGCTGTTCTGAGGGAAACGCAATATTAGGAAGGTGTTCTTAATGTTTTGTACACTCAGTATATTTTTTGGAAGTTGATCCGGGGGCCAGTTGCCCATCTCTGCCTTAGTCTGTTTTCAGGTAAGGCCCAGTGTGGACAATGATGGATGTGGTGTGCCAAAGCTCCCCCTAGTCATTGGTAAGTGAGTAAAGTGAGGTGTTGATGAACACCACCCTTTGAAGCCAGTGTGAAAGTATGTATGTGTGTGTGCGTGTGCGTGTGCGTGTGCGTGTGTGTGTGTGTGTGTGTGTGTGTGTGTGTGTGTGTGTGTGTGTGTGTGTGTGTGTGTGTGTGTGTGTGTGTGTGTGTGTGTGTGTGTGTGTGTGTGTGTGTGTGTGTGTGTGTGTGTGTGTGTGCGTGCATGCGTGCGTGTGTGTGTGCGCGCATCTTGGCAGAATCACTGATAGGCTAATGTCATTGGACAATGCTCAGACAATAGCATGGCCATCCTGGTCATATAGACAATTCAAAGCCTGTGTTAGGATTTGTTACCCACCTGAACATGTTTCTATTCCACTTCATCTTTTTAAAATGTATTTACGATGTTCAGCAGAATACTCATACAGTGATTTGATAGATTGATGACATATCACAGTTTCTGAACAGATTATGTGGGGTGTTAATAAAATACAAATGTGTTCTTGTCTTTTAAGGAGCTGTAGTTGAGTTGTCTGCCCTATTGTTGGCACGTGAACTGAACACAGCGCTGTCTTGTGGATCTAATTTCCAGTGACCTTTCTGGATGAGTCAACAGAGGTGGCCCACTTAATGAACTGAAGCAGACACAAACATCTAGAGTCCTGGGACCTGACCTGCTATTCCATTCTGCTGGCATTACAGACCATATGTGGAGTTTTACTCAGAAAAGGAAAATATAGACAATTCCAGAAGGGCCTTGAGGTGGCCTTGTCATTTATTAAAGAGTAGAGTAACAATGGAAATACAGATGATAATTAAACATTTTCCCTTTTAAAATCCAAGTCAAATTACATCAGTGACCACCGGAGCCAAAAAGCCTTAAACAGACAGCTTTCCCTAGAGCTCCTGGACTTACAAAAGTCGTGGAAGACATTTCTGTGGTTTGATAACAAAAGTATTATTCTCTTTTTATTTGTGTCTAAATTTAAATGGAAGGATACCGAAATGATTGAAGAGAAAAGTAAAATGTGTCTAAACTGAGTGAGCGGCTACAGTGTATTGTCATCCAGGTCTCTCTCTCTCTCTCTCTCTCTCTCTCACAGCAAGACAGCATTTAAAAATATTTTAAATAACAATCAACAGGTTAAATTTGAAGGTATTAAATACTATTCAACATTGTCTTTTCTTTTCTTATCGCTTAATGTTTACTTGACAATGTCCCAGCAGTAACAGACTTTCAATGTCCTCTACTTCCTTCCGTCAGCCAAGGATATTATTGCACTGAGTAAACACTCTCAAGTCATCCATATTGGTAGCTAATTCATTCGTTTTTGCCTAAACCAAAGGCTGAGGGGAGGCCCCAGGTAGGCTTTCCCCTCCTCAGAGGGAGGGATAGTCCATCAGCCTGAAGGTATGGGGGGGGGGGGGGGGGCTTGGGGCTCAGACCTCAGACTCCAGACTGGATACCCTGCCCCAGGTCTTTGGCACATAGGGACTGTTGACTCTTCTGGCCACCAGGACCTCCCTCCGATCCCTGCTCCCAGACCCGGGCAGGGGGGGCTCCTCCCGCGACCGACCCACCGCTCCCTCGTAGCCCCCAAACATATTGTTCTGGTACACCACCTGCCGGTCCCCCATACGGGGCAGCAGGGCATTGTTGTTAGGGCAGTGGCTTGCACAGGGGAACAAGTGGCACATGTCCTTGTCGTAGAACTGCCCGGGCCCCTGGGGCAGCGGCCCCACGTATACAGGCAGGTCTGTGTAGGAGTTCAGGTAGGTGGAGTAGTGTCTGTGCACCACGGTGGAGGAGGAGCGCCGCAAAGCGGCTGCGTTCTGCAGGATAGCCTCCCTGTAGGATGGTAGCCGGGTGGACTGGGAGCACTTGAGCTTCTGCTGCTTGTAGGGGTAGGAACGCATATGAGCCGGGTCTAGGTAGGCAGGCTCAGCGGCCAGGGGGTAGCACAGGTTGTTCCCCTGGCTGCCGTACAGCTTGTGGGGCTTGGGGTTGGCCACCACTACGCGGGGGAACAGGTCAGGCATAGTGGAGGTGGAGGGCTTCTCGCCCAGCTGGCGGATCCTGTCACTGCTCCAGGTGGCCTTGAGAAAAGAGGCCCGGCGGTTGACCTTGTCCTTCCCCAGCAAGGGCACATCCTCCATTCCAGGCTCCAGGTAGGGCTTCATGCAGGAGTTGCAGCTGGCGCTGCCGCTGGGGTAGTGGCCCCCCATGCAGGCTATGGTTGATGCAGAAGGGGCGTGGTTGTTCAGGAGCTGGTTGGCCCTCAGCTCAGCCAGACAGGAAGTTGGCTCATCATAGTCGTTCCTCCCCCTGGTGTCTTGGGCCTCGGAAAACACGTAGCTGTGGGACCGCTTCTTCCTGCCCATGTGGTCAGGGGGGTAGCTGAACTTCCGTCCCAGGGGACCCTTGTGGTGTTCCACATAGATATCAGGTACCTGGAACTCTCTGTAGGGGACAAACGGGGAGGTGGGGTGCCGGGGCTGGCTCTCAACATACAGCCTGCTGCTGTGGTTGGGGTGTGGGTTGTGACTGGAGGTGCTGGGGGGAGCAGGGTCCCTCATGGCTATGTGGGGGCTGCTGAGGCTGGAGATGGGTAGGGTCCTCTCGTAGAAGTGGTGGCTGCCACGGGCCGGAAGGGTGTAGCGGAGCGGGCTAGGCCGCGTCACCACCCTAGATTTGTCCAGCAGGGGCTGGGTGGCGCTGTCCGAGTAGTGGATGGGGAAGGTGGAAGCGAGCGCCCTCTGGGGGTAGGGCAAGTGGTTGTCCGTGATGCTGGAGATGTATGGCAGGCGGCTGTGGCCCATGTCTATAGTGGTTGCCACCCGAGGCGGCAGGCCAACCCGCACATTGTCGGCTCCTCGCCGGCTCCAGTTCTCTATGGTCTTGGTGGCATTGTCCAGGGAGTTCTCCACTCTGGTCGAGGTCACGATGTCCTTGGCTGTCTGCAGCATCTTCAGCATGTTGGCCTGGGTGTAGTTGGTGGTGACGTCAGGATTCTGGAGGTTTCCGTTGCGGTCAGAGTCCTCCACGCCATTGAAGCAGCTGTAGATTCCCTGCAGAGACAGCAAAGGAGGAGGAGATTAGCATCCATCAAAAAGCCTTGTCAGGTTTTGGAAGAGATCCACGTTTCTCACCCGACACAAAGTTTGACAAGATTAAATCCCACAGGTGTTAATTATCTTTGGCCATTGTTTCTAATCATGACTTTAGAAAACATTATTGCTTGTGTTGATAACATTCACTTTGAGCAAATACAATTTCTATTAACCTGTCTGACCAATGAAGTGAAGACAATTACACAGAGAAGTGTGAAAGCCAAATTAGATTCAGGATTGTCCAAAATAGTTTATAGACAATTTGTTTTGTTTTGAAAGCTTGTATGCATTCAGGTCGATGTTAAACACACAAAAAACTGTGCAAGACAGTAAATGAAAAAGCAGCAGCTGACCATGCACTTGCTAAATTAGTTTTCCAATTTTTATTTGGCCGGCTTTATTTTACTTTCAAATTGGGTCTCAGTCTAGAATCCTTAATCTCACCTCACCACTGTCAACACTGAGATGGATTGTTAATGGGCCTATTTGAATTCAATTTCAGACGGATCAGGACCGTAAGAGTATTGCACGGTCTCCATAAAGTCATTTTATGGCTTTTTACAAATTTTATTTTTGCATCATTTTTATTTTAGTGCCCTTGAAATATCCTGATCATGTACAGCTTTGACTTAGTGCATTACCAATATTTCCCAAGCATTACTGTGAGGCAAAAATCTAAGAAAGACAGAACTTTATGGTCAGGAAGTAGAACTTTTTTTCTGCTATGTTTGTGAAAAGAGAAACAACACATTTTATGGTTTCTTAGACTTTGCAAAATTATGCCGTTGTTGCTGCTTTCATTGAATTGTTGCTTACACTTTATGTCATTTCTTTATGGAATTCATTACTATAAAAAACGGTTTTGTGCCTTAGATTAACAGATCAACTTTCCCATGGTGATTGGACCACATTCTCTCTGCAGAACCCAAGGCCTTCGCAATCTAAGACATGCCTCAGTGTGTACATCCCTATAGATTAGGCCTATGCACCCTTTCCACTCCTGTCCCTCGGAAGAAGGGTCAGCCACACCTACCCTGCTGATGGCGAGCAGGAAGTCGAGGCGTTCAGACTTGCGTACTGAGTGTCTCAGCTTCCAGTAGAGCAGATGTTCCCAGCTGAACACCAGGAGACTGAGCCCCATGGCCACCAGTAGCATGTAGAAGACGCCCGCCATGTTATCTATGTCCAGCTTACTGCTCATCACCTCCTTCTTCTCGTTACGACAGATCCCTGTGAGCCACACCGTCTGCAGCTTCTGTGTGTCACCTGCAGCGAGCGGGAAGAACAGAACACAGAGAGGCTTGAAGGTGTTCATTAAAACACTCTTGCGCCGGTTGTTGTCATTGTGTGTCAATGCCAATCTCACACCCTCATCACTCCCCTCGGCCAGCCCCGACTCATTTTACACTTGTTGTTCCCTGGATCACAGTCAAAACTCTATGTTACAGTACCTCTGAGTGATCCATGGTGCAATGTATGCCAGTATTTTCATTAAAGTTTTGTTTTTTCTAATCTCAAGGCTCTTCGGGTCTATACTAGCTTACTTGTGTGAGTTACGCATTTTTATCATTAATGGGCAGTTTACCAGTTTAGCAAATTTGGGAGTATTTGGGACCTAAAAGGATAAGTACAGCTAAGATTTACAATTAGCCGCCCATCCCACTCCACACGGGGTTAATTGTAATTTACCATCAGCTAGGAACTGGAGCAGGGCCAGGTCTATAGGACGTTTCCATCGGGACTCCTTCTGCAAGGCGATGCCGTAGCCAGTGGTGGCAAAGACCTTCCCACTGCCGATGGTCACCAGCTTACAGCCCTCGTCTTTACCTGCCATGTAGTTCAGCACAGCAGCGTCATAGATGAAGGCATCCAGTTTCCTATAGATAATAACAATAGGGATTTATCTTGTGGGAAAATGCAATGATAGACAAATGTATTTTGACTATTTACTATTTAATTACCATGTAATAACTTATCTAATGAATTATAATGTCATCAAACATAAAATATTTGCTTTGACATTTTATAATGTGTTACGCTGATGTCTGTTTTCTGTCACTGACTCTGTATAAGGATTATTTACAGAGTGTTACCCTGATTTGAGGCTGTTGAGGGCGTCCTCCACACCCTTCTGGTTGTATTTGACCATGTGGGCATGCATCTCAGGGTAGTTGCTCCGGATGTTCCTCTCTGTGCTTCCATTTGGGACCGTACCAAAACGAAACGGTGGATACTGCTCCTGTGGCTTCTGGAACTGTTTGGGAAATGTTTGAATTATAAATGCATGAACAAGAAACATTTTGAACAGGATGCCCGACATGTCTAGGAAGAATACATGCACTGTTCATTAAATCCATAAAAATAAAAAAATAAAATACATTGACATACTTGCATATTAAGTAATAACATTTAATATGTTTTTCTTCCACCCTCTCCTAAGATCTGATGTCTCAACCCTTTTAGGTTCTAGATAGCACTTTATTTCTAAGAGTGTATGATATGCCAAGCAAACCCAGAGGCGTGAATATAAACCTCAAAGAAACTAACACAATGACACTGATCACCTTGTCCTTGACTACACTAGACCACTGTCTCTTTGATATCTGCCTGTACCCTCAAGTGCTGTTCACTCAATTAAGTGGTCAGCTAAGGTTACCCTCTCTATAATTCCTCTCTCAATTCGATGATTAGAGGGCACAATGAACAGAAATTAAGTCCAGGCCATACTTTCCAGAGAATTAGAAAATGACTTCTTCCCCCTTGACTGTAATAAAAACTCCTAATTTCTCCTTATTTTGCCATGCCCCTTTGACGCAGAGTGGACCATGTTCATTTAAATACCCTGACTGTGCAATATACTGGAAATAAATTGTACTTGTTCATTAATGCAAATACTTCCGTGAGCAATAATTCCTAGTAACCTTGGCTTTTCAGAATGAGAGAAATGTCCTCTGAGCCATTTCACATGAATTAATGAGACCCTTGGTGCCAGTCTTATGCATCCCACGGCTCACTGCTGTCTAGTGGAGGAGCTGGAGAGATGACAGAGTGTTGTCCTCGTTCCCATTTGTCTGTATCCTGTACACTGGCTGCATTAGGATACTCAGCCTGTGTTCCTCATCTCACCCAACAGACCAAGGTTACGCTGCTGCTATGTGAATGAGGGAATGCTGTAGCAGTGTGATAGTGCCCCCAGGCACAGGATGTCATACAGTGCTCTGTGTTGTAAATGCCTGTTGGGAAGCAGTGAAAACCCTGACTAAAAGCATAGATGATGGTTGACCCATAGAGCTTGAGTCTAGCTGGCCAAAGTTAAGTGTATAGGATTCTTACAAAAATCTGTTAACATCTGACAGCTTGTACAGAAAGGAGAGACTAGCACAGACAGGGTCTAAAGAGGGAGGTGCCTGTCTGTACATGATGTCACTCTGAGGAAATGGCAAGGTCTTGTCCATGCATGACTCCATGCCTCTGAAGTGAACAGTCCCAGGAGGAGAAACAATCATCTGTCACTACATAAACACCAGTTACTGTCCTTTAACCAGTTTGTATTCCGCACAAGCCTCTTGTTTGAAACACTTTCAGAGAACGTCCCTTTTTAGAGATCATACAGCTCAATTGAAATGTTCCACCTGCAGTGTCCAGTCTGTCTATTCTCTCTGAGCTTCTGTGGATTCTGCCCTGGTTGATCTGTAGACTCACTGAACACTTTATGGGTTCTCTTCTTTTTTTCACAAAGTAGAGCTAATGGATTATGTGGGAAGAATATTAAATGAGTTCCCGGAATTCTAATGAGCAGTGGACAGCTTGGTCTTTTCCCTCAAATGCCTCTCTAATCCCTCAGTGCCTTAAAGCAAAGAGTCTACAAATCATTTCTAGCACTGAAGGTTTAACATGGATTTCCTTGTCAATACTGGTGTAGAGCACCTCCACAGGCCACACAAATATGCATAAGTTAATACTAGAATATATAATCACTGGCAGCTTGGCAAATCCACTGGTGTAATACAATCCAGGGGATTTTCACAGACATCATACCTAAAGACTTCAGGGATCTAATTTAATTTCACCACAGACGCTGGGAATCCTATTATGTTTTTAGTATGAGTGGAAAAAGTCACAGTCATGACATTGAGGCTCTGCCCGTGGTTATTTGTATTCTCTCAGACCGTTCGCAGCCAGGCACTGTTTGCTCATCAAAAATAGGCCACTCTATATTTTGCCTAAGCCTAACATCAAACACTACAGTATGTCCATAATTCTTTCCCCCTTTCAAAGACTGAACACAGACAGAATTACCAATGACTGATGAATCCTCCTACCTTTTTGTCACTCAGTCCAGAGACTGTGTCAGTGTATTGCTCCTGGATCATGAAGGCTGCCAGGTTGGCAGTGTAGGAGGCCAGGAAGATGACAGCGAAGAAGGCCCATACCAGAACCATGACCTTGCTGGTGGTGCCCTTGGGGTTCTCAATTGGAACAGAGTTGTTGAAGACGATGCCCCACAGCAGCCACACAGACTTCCCAATAGTGAAGGTGGGGCCTCCGGGATCTGGAGAAGACATGATGGTGGTTGTGGTAAAGACAGAAGGGATTCAGAGAGGGCGTATATAACATGTGTTTGCATTCCATTTCAATGTCATTTAATATTTTCTGTGATATAATATAGAGTTCTTTCAACCTACTTTTCCGTGACTTTCTACCTTTGCGGATACGGGAGGGTAGAGGTAGAGGGAAAGGTGGTCGGAGCTGACACTCACCCTTGGCGCTCACCAGACTCCGGTTGTACCCCACAGGGCTGCAGTACTCAAAGATAAACACTGTGACAGCTACCACCGTTAAGCACATCACAAACATCATCACCCACACCGCCGGACTGTAGGGCTCTATAGAGGAGGAGGGAGAGAGGAATCAGAACACCTATAGAAGAATCAGAACATCTTTCTGGCAAATGTTGAAACCATGTGCTCTGACAGCTGCTTGCTAGATAATGGCAAGGACAACGTGGTATTGTATTACCATAGTAGCACACTGTCAGCAGCTTCTGAAAGGGATGCTCTTTATGAAGTATTAAAGTAAGTAGCGTAGCCTTGAACGAGCCTTGGCTTTTGCGAGACGAACCACTCAGGAGAAGAAGCCTGTTCTCCTGTTTCTGTAGCGTGAGGCAGCTTGTTGTACGATATATTCAGTTGTGAGTTCTCTGTCCAGAGAAAGTACTATTTGCCATCTCTGTTTTCAGATGGTAAAACAAGCTTTTTTAAGCCAAGTCATTTGTTATCTCTGTAAAGAAACGTTTTGTTTGTTTACATGAGCAGGGTTAACGTGCTCACCAAGAAAGGCAGAGGGTGAGACGGTCCCGTTGCTCCTGGCGACCATCACACTGATCCCCGTCTCCACAAACGGCACGGAGAAGTCGATAATTTCTGAGCGCTCTTCGTTTATGGTCAGCGAGCCAATGGCCATGTCCGCCCGCTTGTATACCACCTAGGGAGAACGGAAGAGGACATTTTTATGACATAGAAAGTCTACAGTCTATATGTTCCATGATCTGTAATAAATCGAACACTGTAGTAGGTGGGATTAGGGATGCCCCCTGTTGACCTGTTTGATTCATTTTATCTATCAACATTGATATGCAAGACTTAAATCCCTGTAGGTGATATACAGTGTGTACAGTATTATCCCTGATATACTACACAACCCATCCAGATAGATGCAGATAACAGCCCATGGTATCTACCCACCCATTCATGCAATGTCATCCATCATGCAATATCAATCCTAATTCCTAATCCATTAGATATTGTTGCATATAGCATAGACCTAATTCCTGTTACGTAAGTCCCTGGCCCCGGCTGACAAAGTGTTACCAGCAGCAATTGGGCATTGTAAACACTGGCATACCAGACACCCCCGCAAGGCAGGGGGCCCACGAGCCAAGGGGGCCCCACGAGCTCTGGGGGTCCATGCGCCTGTCATTGATGTCATCATTTTGACAGTAACCCTCCAAAAAGTAATTCATAAACCTTTTACATACAGTTTTGTAACGTCTTTAATTGAGCCTCTCGTTCTCCTTAATTGCCGACCTCAAGATGTTACGGAAAGAGTTGAACTGTATAGGAAGCTATGGGGTCAGGTTGTCTGGATACAGGACGGTCAATAAATTGGCAGATGCAAACAGATTATCATCTTTAGCAGACAACAGTTCTTGAGGGCTTGAACAAAAAAGTTGTTTGCAATTTTGTTCATACTGGTGAATCGGCGTTTGACTTGTGTGGCTACAATATCAAGAGTCCTTTATCTCGGGTATATCTTGGCCTGCATTGATCAAGACTAAGTTTAAATTGTGTGCAGCTGTCTTTCCTGTCTCAGGAAAGACTGTCTGGGTTGGTAATACTCAGTACAGAAAAACAGTCGGGCCTGCAACCTGGACCTACAGGCTGTGGTGAAAACATTTACAGACAAAAAAGGAGGACTTCAGAACACCAGGTTCAGGACAGAATTAAGGTAAATTTTATTGATTTAATGAAATTTACCTTGAATATTGCAGCCCATTTGTGTAGGCTATTAGCCAGACAAAACCCGCTGAGTTCAAGAATAAAGAGTGACTGAATTTATCCTCAAGCCAACAACTTATTTTCCTATTCTTAGGCTATTTGATGTGACATTTATATAAAATACCGGGCTAAATACGGTATATAGCTATAGATAGTACACTGCATAATGAAACAATCCCTAGTAAGCTAGTGTTTTCAGGGTTGAGTGACTGTATTGTTTGGCATTATTAGTCTGGTTTTATGCACAACTTTCTATCCAATCTGGGAGAGAGCGCGAGGACGTCTCATGTCATGCAGGTTAAGGTAGCCTATAACAGACAGTTTTCAAAAAAATCTATTGGTAGCTGTTTAGTATGCTGTTGCATCTAATATTTATTTTAGAATCTGCAATGGTTGAATTTCAACTGTAATTACTGTAATTACATTATTGCCACGAGCCAGCAGTCTAAATATTACAGCATTTCGACTCCGTGTATAGCTTTGTGAAATGTTAAGCTTAACATGAGAAAATGATGACCAAATAGGCCTACCAATAAACATTTATCCATTAGCTAATGCAAAGCTAAACCCCGGCACAACAGAAAGCCTATCATTGATTTGATAGGCATGCAGCTGCATAGACCTTGCGGAGATCCAGAGAAACTGCGTCATGCCAGTGGTTGTGAAGCTGATAACCCTATATAAAGGTTGTTGCTAGTCTAGTCAGAGTCAGTCCTGTTGTTCTACCCCTGGCAGATCCTCCCTCCCTTCCCCGCAGTATGATATCTCCTCTTAATCACCTCTACTGACGTTTTCCCCTACACAACTGTAATGTTTAACATGCTGATGGACTCGCCAGTGGGTTTACAGTCCAGGCACTCTGCTGGCATTGTGTCAGCCGTTACCGGTGCTACTGTGGCCAATGCCCCAGTGAGAACAATAGCTTCCCTGAAAACTAATGTTGTACCATCAAACTCTTCCCGAACACGGACAGCAAGAAGAATAAACTTCCAACAACTTCCTTCTGGAAAACTTCCCTGGTTTTCCAGAAATTATGGTAGGATTCCAGATCTCCTGCTTATGCCTACCAATGGGATTTTGGGAAAACCAGGGAATTTATTGAAATGTTGCAACCCTACACTCCAGTTTCCCTTTATTTGGATTTGGACCATAATACCTATTTGTTTTTATTAAGGCAATTAGTTCATCGTTATTCATTACTTTTTCTTTTTAATGTTTATCTGAACTCAGCGCCAACATTGTCACACCCTGATCTGTTTCACCTGTCTTTGTACTTGTCTCCACCCCCCAGGTGTCGCCCATTTGTATTTATACCTGTGTTCTCTGTTTGTCTGTTGCCAGTTTGTTTTGTCTCGTCAAGCGTACCAGCGTTTTCCCGTACTTCTGTCTTCTCTTTAGTCCCTGTTTTCTCGGTTTTGACCATTCTGCCTGCCCTGATCCTGAGCCTGCCTGCCGTTCTGTACCTTTCGGACTCTGCTCTAGATTACTGACCTCTGCCTGCCCTTGACCCATCGTTTGCCTGCTCCCTGTTTTTGTAATAAACTTTTGTTACTTCGAACTGTCTGCATCTGGGTTTCATCATGAGGTCTGATAAACAGAAACCTAAATCACCAATGTCAAGAATTGAAACACGACCAATTTGAATGGTGTCTCTGAGCTCAGAGGAGGCAGAAAATGCTCTGTCATCAGTTATATGAAATGTGCTAATTGATCATATTTATTTTACAGTTATAGGAAATGTGAAATCTTATAGTAAGTAATTTAACATTTGATTGTTACTATATGTAGAAAGCATTTCAGTCATGTCAAGCCCTGTTCCCCCACTTTTCATGAATAGGAAAAAATATCATATATGGTTTTTAATATTTTAATAATATTTGTACTATATACTTGCGCTTGTCCTCAAAATCGAGTACACCTCAGCAATTTATAACACCTTTTTACCAGAATGGTGAGTGCTAGACCTTTCTAGAACTATGCAGCAGTACTAGTTATTGTTTATGGCCATCTCATGAAAAATAATTACTTTTGGGTATGTCTATATAAATGGAAATAAAAGTTTTGTATTATCCTTCAATTTTATTGGCTAAATCGAATGTATTTAATATGCAAACTTTTTAGCAGGTGACTAATTATAATGCTTGTTAGAATAACCATCATCTCCTTACCTCTCCGATCATGCCGTTCCAACTGCCTCTGACCAGCTTGCCGTGCTTCCCGTTGGTGACCAGGTAGAGGTCGTATGAGAATTTGGTGGTGCGGGACAGCTTCTTCAGGATGTCTATGCAGAAACCCTTACAGCACAGTTTGGTGTAGGGCTCAGTATGACCTACAATACTGGGGAGACAGAGGACAAAATAATACACTCAATATTCCATTGAGGTTCACACAATATACATTTGACCTTGTCTGAAGGTCCTCAGAAATGTTAAAAAATGTTATATTTAAGTTTTACCTAATATTACCACAACATTCTCAGCACGAGAATTTGTAGCTCCTTAAAGCATGATAAAGCAGATTGGAATACATCTCCATTATGTTTCTCTTCTGATTTAAGGGCAATTTGCATTTGAAGGTGATCTAGAGACACATGGCATTTTAATTTCTTTCAAAGGACATTTGAACATTTACACATTATTTAATTCAGTCGCACACGACTCCAACACCATCATTAAGTTTGCAGATGACACGACTGTGGTAGGGCTGATCACCGATGACGATGAGACAGCCACAGGGAGGAAGTCAGAGACCTGACAGTGTGGTGCTAGCACTACAACTTCTCCCTCAACGTCAGCAAGACAAAAGAGCTGATCGTGGACTACAGGAAAAGGAGGGCCGAGCACACCCCCATTCACATCGACGGGGCTGTAGTGGACCGGGTCGAGAGCTTCAAGTTCCTCGGTGTCCACATCACTAAGGACCTATCATGGTCCAAACACACCAACACAATTATGAAGAGGGCACGACAACGCCTTTTCCCCCTCAGGAGGCTGAAAAGATTTGGCATGGGCCCTCAGATCCTCAAAAAGTTATACAGCTGCACCATTGAGAGCATTTGACTGCCTGATCACCGCTTGGTATGGCAACTGCTTGGCATCCAACCGCAAGGCGCTACAGAGGATAGTGCATATGGCCCAGTGCATCACTGGGGCTGAGCTCCCTGCCATCCAGGACCTCTATACCAGGCGGTGTCAGAGGAAGTTGTCAAAGACTCCAGACACCCATTTCACAGTAAAGTCTACACCTGTTGTATTCAGTGCATGCGACAAGTACAACTTTAATTTGATCATAGGACATTTCATATGTTGACAATCTGCACATGTGGGTTCTGAACCTGCAATGTTTGGTTCTCAAGACAGGTCTTTTATCCTCTGCAACACCAGGGAAGCTCTCTTACATTTTCTTTTTTCAGCATATACTGTAGCCATGGCAGTGTGGTCAGTCAGGAATTCCATTCTTCCTTTTTAGTCTTCTTAGACGTAACTAAGCCAGGGAAATACTGGTAGCTGGGTTATACACCATCACTTTACCCATCCTCTTTATATGCTGCGTACTTGGGGGCCCAAATTTACAAAGTATCCAAGATTATGAGTGCTGATCTAGGATCACGTTTGCGTTTCAGATCGTGAAAAATAGGGCAGGGGGACCATGGGAAGCGTCTCACAATAGGAATTATATAGAATGTGTTTTTGAAAAGTTGAACAGTCAATTTTTACACAACGTTACATATTTTACGGTCAGTCTAAATTCTGCATTTCTGTTGGATTTATAAATTTTTACGAAATAAAGACAATATCTTTTAGTAGATTATATCTGAGCCTCAATTTCATTTTTTTTTTAAGAAACATGGTTAAAGAAAATCTGGGATTGAACCTCAATCTTGCAGCCAAATCATTAACCATGTGATATCAGGAGATAGCTGTGGTATTGTGGGGGTTTTCAGTCTAATATGGTCAATCAGGACACAGAACACAATTTCTGAATTATTAAAATGTTCCCATCCTCTTCATAGTACTCATAGTACTAAAATATGGTTGATTAAATGTTGTTGAAATGAAATAATGTGCATTTTGTCAACATATGAAGTGTAAAAAATATGGTTGTCTTTGTATGATAAACACTGTTCAAATGTCCTATGAAAAAATAAAAATGCCATGTATTACCTTGTAGTGGGCCTACAATACTGTCACACCCTGATCTGTTTCACCTGTCCTTGTGATTGTCTCCACCCCCTCCAGGTGTCACTTATTTCCCCCAGTGTATTTATCCCTGTGTTTCCTGTCTCTCTGTGCCAGTTCGTCTTGTATGTTTCCAAGTCAACCAGCGTATTTCCCGTTCTCCTGCTTTTTGCATTCTCCTTTTTATAGTCCTCCCGGTTTTGACCCTTGCCTGTTTCTGGACTTTGTACCCACCTGCCTGACCATTCTGCCTGCCTTGACAACGAGCCTGTCGGCCACTCTGTACTTCCTGGATTCTGGTCTGGTTTTGACCTTTTTGCCTGGCCACGCCCATTCTCTTGCCTACCCCTTTGGATTAAAACAAATTGTAAGACTCCAACCATCTGGCTCCTGTGTCTGCATTTGGGTCTCGCCTTGTGCCTTGATAAATACAGTCTAAAATTTTAACTCATCAGACCAAAGGACAGACTTCAACGGGTCTAATGTCCATTGCTCGTGTTTCTTGGCCCAAGCAAGTCTCTTCTTATTATAGGTGTCCTTTAGTAGTGTTATCTTTGCAACAATTCGACCATGAAGACCTGATTCACACAGTCTCCTCTGAACAGTTGATGTAGAAATGTCTCTGTTACTTGACCTCTGTAACTCTGGGCCTTCCTTTCCTGTGGCGGTCCTCATGAGAGCTAGTTTCATCATAGCGCTTGATGGTTTTTGCGACTGCACTTGGAGAAACTTTCAAAGTTCTTGAAATGTTCCGGATTGATTGACCTACGTGTCTTAAAGTAATGATGGATGGTCGTTTCTCTTTGCTTATTTGAGCTGTTCTTGCCATAATTTGGACTTGGTATTTTACCAAATAGGGCTATCTTTTGAATACCACCCCTACTTTGTCACAACACAACTGATTGTCTCAAACGCATTAAGAAGGAAAGAAATTCCACAAATGAACTTTTAACAAGACACACCTGTTAATTGAAATGCTTTCCAGGTGACTACCTCATGAAGCTGGATGGGAGAATGCCAAGAGTTTGCAAAGCTGTCTTCAAGGCAAAGGGTGGCTACTTTGAAGAATCTCAAATATAAAATATATTTGGATTTGTTTAACACTCTTTTGGTTACTACATGATTCCATATGTGCTATTTCATAGTTATTATGTCTTCACTATTATTCTACAATGTAGAAATAAAGATAAACCCTTGAATGAGTTGGTGTGTCCAAACTTTTGACTGGTACTGTATATATTTTGCGTGAACATCATAAAAATGTACTTATTTGAAAATTGTGGACCATTATGCAACATTGTGGAAATGTTCTGCGCAACCTTCATTTATTTAGTAAATAAATAATTAAACCAAATGTTGTATTGCTGATTCAACTTGTTTGCCAGGGTTCGTAAAGATAACCAAGAATTTACAACTTTCAGATGAGACTAAATAAGGTGACGATTAAATATTGACTGCTACTGATGTAAAAGATTACTAGGTCTTTAAGAGTTTATTCAGAAGATAACAGCTCTATAAACATTCCTTCATGGTGCCCTGACTTTCTAGTTAATTACATTTACCCGATTAGCTTAATTAGCCGCAACCTAACAAATATTCTGGGAAATTTCATCGAACCAATTTTGGTTTGCTGGGAAAACATTACTGGTACATTGTGTTATGACATTACCTGGAAACTTAATGAGAACTTTTGGGGAATGTCCTGTGGTGGTTGTTGCATATGTTGTTCACAACATTTTAGTGAATGTTAGGAAAACATTACAAGGATATTTAATTTAAAACATAAAATTGTATAAATATATAAAAAACATTCATTAAATTATTTTTGAATGTTATCAACCATAAATGGAACTTAAAGGGAATCTTCGCTAATGTTCTGGAAATGTTCCCAGTTTGCTTGGAAGTGAGTCATTTTGACTCAATATGAATTTAAAATTGAAATATCTTATCATGTTTGAAGTCATCCCCCACTCCTTACTTGACTTTTATGAGTCACATGTAGATAAAAAGTTTTAAGCGTTTGGAGACATGAGCTCTATTTCAAAATATCACTTTTTCCAAGAATAACCACTGTTCCAGGAGCTCCACACTTGAGCATGAGGCAACATATATCCTACAGTAACATAAACTAATGAAAATGATATACTTTGTTTTTTGAAATAATACTTTTTTCATTATCCAAGAACTTCATTTACACAACCCAAATATTTTTTTCCCGATAGCATATATGAAATGTATGATCATATCTCCCTCAATGTGATCAAGACAAAGGAGATGATTGTGGACTACAGGAAAAGGAGGACCAAACACGCCCCCATTCTCATCTGTAGTGGAGCAGGTTGAGAGCTTCAAGTTCCTTGATGTCCACATCACCAACAAACTATCATGGTCCAAACACACCAAGACAGTCATGAAGAGGGCACGACAAAGCCTATTCCCCCTCAGGAGACTGAACAGATTTGGCATGGGTCCTCAGATCCTCAAAAAGTTCAAAAAGCTCAAAAAGTTCTACAGCTGCACCATCTAGAGCATCCTGACTGGTTGCATCACCGCCTGGTATGGCAACTGCTCATCCGCTGACCGCAAGGCACTACAGAGGCCAGCCACCCTAGTCATAGATTGTTCTCTCTGCTACTGCACGGCAAGTGGTACCGGAGCGCCAAGTCTAGGTCCAAAACGCTTCTTACCAGCTTCTACCCCCAAGCCATAAGACTCCTGAACAGCTAATCAAATGGCTCCACAGACTATTTGCATTTTACGCTGCTGCTACACTCTGTAAATTATCTATGCATAGTACCTTTAACTCTACCTACATGTACATATTACCTCAATTACCTCGACTAACCTGTGCCCCCGCACATTGACTCTGTACCGGTACCCCCTGTATATAGCCTCGCTACTGTTATTTTACTGCTGCTCTTTAATGATTTGTTATTTTTATTTTTTACTTATCTATTTATTTACTTAAAATCTCTTAAGGATCCGCCCCTTTTTTCCCCAATTTTTGCCTTAAATGACGTACCCAAATCTAACTTCCTGACCTCAGGCCCTGAAGCAAGGATATGCATATTCTTGGTACCATTTCAAAGGAAACACTTTGAAGATTGTGGAAATGTGAAAGGAATGTAGGAGAATATAACACAATAGATCTGGTAAAAGATAATACAAGAAAAAACTAACCGTTCTTTTTTTTTTAACCATCATCTTTGAAATGCAAGAGAAAGGCCATAATGTAATATTCCAGCCCTGGTGCAATTTAGATTTTGGTCACTAGATGGCAGCAGGGTATGTGCAAAGTTTTAGACTGATCCAATGAACCATGGCATTTCTGTTTAATATCTTGTATCAAGACTGCCCAAATGTGCTTAATTTGTTTATTAATAACTTTTCATGTTCAAAATTGTGCACTCTCCTCAAACAATAGCATGGTATTCTTTCACTGTAATAGCTACTGTACATTGGACAGAGCAGTTAGATTAACAGGAATTTAAGCTTTCTGTCTGGGAAATGTTCTTGTTACTTACAACTTCATGTTAATCGCATTAGCCAACGTTAGCTCAACCGTCCCGTGGACGGGACACCGATCCCAAAGAAGTTTTAACACTTATTTTTCTTAAAACTGCATTGTATGTTAAGGGCTTGTAAGTAAGAATATCATTGTAAGGTCTACAACTAAAATGTCAAATATTTGATTTGATATATATTGGACCGTTAGAATGTTGGAGTCAAAATGACTAGGTTTGGCTTGAAGGGGTTCCCTCCAGGCCAGGGTTTCTAGTGTTAAGGCCAATACAAAGGCAGTCCAATTATTTCCTAGATCTGAAAGGAACAGCTATGCTTGAATCAAGAATGCAGACAACAAAAATATTGTTGTGAAATGTAATTAATCTGCTCACAGCTATCGGTTTTCTGTATATGAATATTGTTTTGTTTGTTACCATTGCAGCTTGTTATTGATTGAGACAGACAGGTGTGAGTTGATTAATATAAAGGTGGCCATTTGTCGCTCATCCAGGGTTATTAATCGGTGGAGAAATTTTATTGGCTGAGGGATATTCACAAGTCTTCACCTGATTCCTGTTCTTATTGAATAACGACTACAGAGCTCCTGTACATGGATTGGATGTGAATGGAAGAGATGAGTGACCAATGGCATGTCATAATGATTCGATAATGCATGGGGATGAATTAGGAACTCAGCTAATGTGGCCATTTTCAATCAAGATAGTCGATGCACCAATTCCACCCATCAGGTTACAAACAGTAATAACATTGTTGTGAACACATCTATTCTGGTTTCACAAAAGCCCATCGTTAACTTCATGCTCCTGGAGCAATAGAGCAAGAGGCTTCAGCTTATATGGCAAACATCTCATTAGCATGATTTCCTAAAGGAGATGTAGGAGGAAGAAACATACCAGAAGAAGGTGGAGGAGGGAGAGTGACAGAGAGAAACAGAATGGTATAAAAAGACCTCCTTGTTGTGTGCCCAGGAGCTGACGTCAGGAGTGAGGTTGCAGGGAGAACTGGAGGGACTGGGCGGCTCCACAGGCCTGCGCATTATGTCATGGCTGCGACAGATGGACGGACAGCTGGGGCTGACCAAAACAAATCTGACACAAATTAATCACAAACAAACAAAAGCAGGAGTGAAACACAATGCTGAATTATTTGCTGCCTGGCTAATGGCGGGCTCGTCCATGGCAGATAACCAGCCTACATACTCAATCCTGTAGACCTTGCCCCATTACCAATGTCTTTTGGGGCTTAAAGCAATACTTCCTCTTCAGGCATTGCTCTGTCTCTTTATCTCGACCCCCCCCCGTTCCCTACCCTGGGCGAAACGATTTGACCTAAACCTCAATGCAACACACACATCTTTATGCTAAGCCATGGTAACGAAGTGTACACCAGCATGGGGCCCACTACATGTGGAGCGGCTGGAATGACCCTGACAAAGTCGCTTTACCTGTATACACAACCACTGTACTGATCTACAGAGAGAGAGAGAGAGAGAGAGAGAGAGAGAGAGAGAGAGAGAATCCAGGGGAACTAAATGGACAGCACTAGCTGCGCATATCAAGTGGAGGAAGCTGACGCTGGTATAATCCATTCCTCTAAATTATCAACAGGATAACCAGGTACGTGATTAGGAAAATGTCCTCCAGTTTCACACTAACTGGATTATGGGAGCGTCGTTGGAATATGTGGGTGGAAAACATAGTGACGTCATTAACAGTGTGTTGGAGACTTGAACATGGTTCAAATTAAACATTGACTCTTGGGGGTCCCCAGCGTCTCTTAGGGGCACACAATGTCTCTTGGAGGCGCACATATTTGACTTTTTTCAAGGGACCACATTGATATTGCAGCAGTTCGAGGATGTTAAAAACCTCCAGTATAGAGCTAAGGAGAAAACAGACAGTCAGAAAGAGGAGGGGCTCATTCCATAGCTCACTGACAGTGGCACATAGGGAGGGGTGGTGTGGGGGACCAAGTGAACCATGATGAGATGCAGAGAGCACTAATGACACATCACCCTTAACCTCCCTCAGACCTTCAGACTAATGGAGTGTGCCCTCAGCCCTCAGACACATGGGATGAGGAGGAGGGCCAGGGGCAATGAGACGCGCAGACAGCCGATGGAGGCGCAGAGCTGCAGCCGCAACAAAAGGAAACAAATGAAGTGTTTGGAGGAAACGAGTGGGTGGTGTGAGACATCGCAGAGTAAACAGACAGGTCCCAACATCCCCTGTCTCACCAGCTGCCAGGGATCACCGCTGGGAGGTTAAGTGGGCTTCTGATTGCATTCAAACAGGTTTGGGAATATAAGAGAATATGTGTCTGTGTGTGTGTGTGTGTGTGTGCTTGTGGTGTGTGTGTGTGCACATGTGTGTTCACGTGTTTGTGTGTTTGCTACAAATGTGTGTGTGTTGTTGTCACCACAAAAACAATTATTTGTGTAAATGGGTATCTGCTTGTTGTCTGAAGGAAATCCAAAGGCTCAGTTGTTTTGGGTCCCTATATCCAGCAGGAATCCCTTGAAACATTCACCTTTGAAACAAACTTAATTGGACCACGGTGCTGTGGATTGTTCCTGCCAATGTATGGCTCGGGGGGCTCACCCACTGCTGAACCCAGTCTCAGTTTTAATCAAATCAACCTATTATCATCTCGCTCTCATTAGGCAAAATTGTTATATGATGACATCATCGTTTAACGTCAACGCTACTGTTCACCTAGGGATCACCAGCAATGGCAAGAGGCTAATGCGCTGACGTGTGGTCACTGTAAGGGTCTGTAACAAGCTAGTGAAGTGAAAAACATCACAAAGAGCTTTACAGAAGAATAGGACTTGTGTCTCTGGACAACCTGACACATAAGGAGGAGTTATATCAGTCTGACCACAGTGGAGCAGAGTGAACAGAGTGACTGTTTGTTTTGTCTCTTCAAGGAGGAATAAGCGTGTCTCCATGCGAAGCCGCACAGATGGTCCGGTACGCAGGCTTCCTCGTTTCTCTCGTCTGCTGAGGGCTTGAGGGATTGGAACACAGGGCCCAGAAATACTCCCGCCTGACGGATGGCTCGTGGCGCTGGCACCCAGCTCGGACGAGTCGTGTAGGTGTGAGTTATGGGCGATACGGGCCTCGGCGGGAGTCTTGGGGCATGGAAGCGGTTTCTGAGAGAGGCCGCTGATGGCCCTTAATAAATGAGAATGCCAGGTCCTCTAACTCCCTGTCCTGCCGGCCAGGAAATATGACTGGCGGCCAGGATAAAAAAAACACCACAGCCCTGGGGTCCATTATTAGCATCAGCCCCCAGGACTGGTCTTTAGTGGCACGGCTGTTGGTGTTTTACCATTATCAATCATTGGGCCTCTATCTCAACCCACTAACTGCATCTTTTAGTTGCTTACTTGGTTTAGCCAATTTCTCCCATATGAACTCAAGGAAAATATTTCCTTGTTCAACATGGCAAACTGCAATCTAAGTCAAGACAAAACACACTAGAACTATGCAGATTATAATAATGGGGTGTTTGGTCAGTGCAAGCTAAAAAAAGATGTGGTCTGCTTCCCAAGCAGATTTTCACTGAATTGAGCTCATCCCCTCTTCTCATTAACAACCATTGTCAGTAATGGATAATGTTTCCTTTCCCCATATCCATTCACTAATGAACATCACTATCAGTCTCTAGGTGTCCAGGATTGATGAGGCGGCCTAATCGGCCCATCTAATTGATATCCCAGCAAGCAGCACATATATTTCCCTTATTGGGTCACACTGTGATTACTGTGATGTCGCACTCTGGCTGTCTGCTTTAATGAAGATCTCACCCCATTGTATGATAAGGACTCATGGCTGGGCTAATGGTAGGGGAAGAGACTGTTCATCCTATTCACACCTAATGGCACTCTCCAAGTTACAGTCCAAATGAATCAACCACAGCATGTTCTACATGTTGGAGCTGTCATTAATATGGTGTCTGTGGTAGTTCTTAGCTCAGTTTACGTTCAACAAGTCGTGGCAACCTGTCATTCAGGGAAGGTGTGGGAGAGCCCCACCTGATTTGAGCCCCACCTGTTCAGCTAAATAATGTGTTGCCTGTTTTGCATGTTATTTTGGGATTAATATGTGTCACATATCAGTTTGCAAACAATGATAAATTAAACTTTTTTTTTTAAATAAAGCTGCTTACAAACATGGTCTCTTTTTTGATTTCTTGAGGTAGACAGCTCCAAAATGCAGGTGTTTCAGCCTAGCTCAGTGCTTTCTGTGGTGGTGGGGCAGCCAGCGGAAAATACGGAGAGTTGGTGATGTTCTTTAGTTGCGCCGTGATTGGCTCAGTGTTCTGTCACTCATGGGGACACTACGTTACTGCAAAATCTACAGGGAGAGCTCAAAAATTCAAACCCCATTGGGTGCTGCAATAGAGTTACATTAGAAGTGCCCATCCATGAAGGCTCAAGGTAATTGGCCACAGATAAAATGATGTCAAATCACATTATATCTACCATAGCTTTGATTGGACTGATCATGTCAAGATCATACTTTCAAAATCTTAGCTAGCAAGCTAGACAAGCAGTCATCATCATGAATTACGTCAACAATCTACTGGCAAATTATTTTCAATCCTTGTCATATGAAGAAAAATTATAGATAAAACGTATCGGTGCTCATCGGCCATTGGACATAAACATTACACAACAAGTTGGAAATCGCAAGTTCAACAATGAGGGATTTGGAAGAAATCAGTGGATAACTGCAAGCATTGCAAAGCAATCACTAGCCTGCTATTCAGTGGAGTGGGTGTGTGGTCCAAGTCTGGGTTTAAGGGTCTCTTTTCCAAGCTTAAAATTATAAACATTCACATGCCATGAGCCAGAAAAGGTTGAATACATTGGTCATGCTGGGAACTCTGAAACAACTGGGAACTGGGAACTCTGAAAAAAACGAGCTCCGACAGGGAAAATACGTTTTGAACGGTCATCCAACTCGGAACTCCGGCCTCTCTCTAGAGCTCTGACCTGAAGATCACTGACTTCATGATTCGACCTTGTTTATTTCAGAGTTCCCAATTGTCTTGAAAGGACCATAAATCCAGAGAATGCCAGACTTTGATGACCACAAAGATTGACGCTTCACCTTCCTGTTCAAGTGAGCACAGCACAAGAAGTTGAGTCCAAAATGTCTTGTATGCTGCTGCATAGATGATGTAATATGCCAGGGAGATATGTATACTGTAGCTAAGAAAGTAATACTAAGTGTATGTTGTGAAGTAATCTGTTAGTAGCCTATGTGCCTCACCATAATAATTTGGTCCCTTTCCCCATCATAATTTAGCCTACTGTTCTGACTTGGTGATGCGCATGTAGCCTATAGCCTGTTTTAGAGAAATGTAATAATTGAATATTGTAAGAGCTTTCATTGTCTGCTTATATACCCCCTTTATTTATCCTATGGTTCTGACTTGGTATACAGGGAGAATACTGTAAGAACGACCCATGTTCTGAATTCTGTCACTGTACATTTCAAAAGTGGTGAACAAATAGTTATATTGACTATGTCCGTCCTAGATCGCTCATTATTCTCTTCATCGAAATTACGGATTGCCTCTTATCCGCTTGTCGTCCCCTTATGCCATAGTTTGTACATCTCAATTGTCAGGAGAACCACATTTTTGTTTTAAGCAAGTCAGCCATATCAGCTATGTTTTTTTTAAAGGCAGTAAACGAGGCTGAATGAACTGTTTCGCTGTCAGACAATTCTCCACTGATAGCCAGGTGTAGCAGTGTTAAGGATTCACTCCATGGTGCTGAACAGCTTTATGTAGGGCCTAATGCCACTCTAAATAATGCCACTTTAATAATGTCTACATATCTTACATTACTCAGCAGCATACCACCCTGCATACCACTGCTGGCTTGCTTCTGAAGCTAAGCAGGGTTGGTCCTGGTCAGTCCCTGGATGGGAGACCAGGTGCTGCTGGAAGTGGTGTTGGAGGGCCAGTAGGAGGCACTCTTTCCTCTGGTCTAAACAAAGATCCCAATGCCCCAGGGCAGTGATTGGGGACACTGCTCTGTGTAGGGTGCTGTCTTTCGGATGGGACGTTAAACGGGTGTCCTGACTCTCTGAGGTCATTAAAGATCCCATGGCACTTATCGTAAGAGTAGGGGTGTTAACCCCGGTGTCCTGGCTAAATTCCCAATCTGGCCCTCAACCATCACGGTCACCTAATAATCCCCAGTTTACAATTGGCTCATTCATCCCCCTCCTCTCCCCTGTAACTATTCCCCAGGTCGTTGCTGCAAATGAGAACGTGTTCTCAGTCAACTTACCTGGTAAAATAACGGTAAAATAAAAAATACTCATATCATGTGTATATACTGTATTGAGAAAAATCACTGGACACTTTAATAAATGGATCACTAGTCACTTTAAACAATGCCACTTTAAATAATGCCACTAATAATGTTTACATATCTTACATTACTCATATCACATGTATATACTGTATTTTATACCATCTACTGCACCTTGCCTATGCCGCTCGGCCATCGCTCATCCATATACTTATATGTACATATTCTCATTCACCCCTTTAGATTTGTGTGTATTAGGTAGTTGGTGGGGAATTGTTAGATTACTTGTTAGATATTACTGCACTGTTGGAACTAGAAGCACAAGCATTTTGCTACACTCGCATTAACATCTGCTAAACATGTGTATGTGACAAATAAAATTTGATTTGATTTTAACAGTTTGTGGGCACTGTTTGTCACCATTATAGTGCAATTAATGTATTATTTAGTGTTGTTTTGTGTTGTGTAGTGGCTTTGCTGGCATGCATCCCACCAAGATATACATGCTAAAATCGCCACTGACAACAAAGTAATGGTTAGTGAAACAGGATAATGGCTGTACATCACCATAGTAGTACACTACACTTTTATGTTTCATTCTTCTCATCAGAAAAAGTTTGTCGTCATTAATATCAGAGAGGAATATTGTTCCACTCACGTCTCTGTCTTGTTGGACTGGCGGCGGCAGGGCACAGTGTTGCTGACACAGGTCCCAGTCATGGGGTCGACAGCCTCCACTATGACAAAGGGACGTTCCTCCAGTGTGGCCACAGTCAAGTGTCTGTTATCTGATACGGGCTCCAGATAGGTGCCGTAGCGAGGCCACACCGGGTATCTCATCTGCAGGATCCCCATCTCATAGTTCCCCACCTGGAAGAGGAGAGAGCGAAGGGAAAATAACAGGCAGGAGTCATACTTTAGCTTATTGGTATTCAAACCTGCAATACAATCGCATCTCAAACTACTCCTCAGAGATTTCCATGCAGCCGTGTGGGAAAAGCCTGGATAGATTAAGTCGAGGAAATGTTATTTCCAGGTCTAAAGTTTTTGTTATCAATTTTCCTGTGTATTTTATTATAGAAAAAACCTAAATACATTTTACTGTTGAATGCTAAGTGATGGATTCTCTCATTTCCACAAGGAAAACATACAGTCGATCAAATATATATCAGGATGCAGAAAGACAAGATCTTTGCCCATTTCAAATAGACCTCAACAATCCTGAGGCAAACACTGAGGAGTTACACCACCTGTGACGTCTCCTTGTACTAAGTTAGAGAAGTTTGTCTAGTCTCACTCTGAACATCTGTACTTAAGCTGTGAGGATCAGCCGGTCACAGAGGACCAAACTCTTCATCTGTTGTTTCCTCCATTACCAAACACAGTTGTCCATCTCAGTGGTGAGGAAGTAGTTCAGTATGCTGAACAGCACTTCTCTGCTTCATTGCAGTGACTCAGAAAAAAAGTGATCACACACAGTAATTAAACTGTGGCTTTCACAGAGCCCAAAGCAGTAACACTTCTATTATTGTTCTCCATGGTTTTATGTGTTGAGAATGAGGTTGTAAACTTTTACATAGTGATGATGATTTAACCGTTCTTAATGGCACACACATTGTGCCTTTAATCAGTGAAGTTCCATAATTAAGAGTTGTTTAAGGTTAAACAAAGAGTCAAATAAGTATTCTTTCCAGAATGTTTTTGTGTTAATTGTTTTTTATGCTTCCTAATTATTACGGAGATACATTAAAATGGATCGCGAACTGTGTTGATAATTGTATTCATTGTTACTGTGTTTGAGAATAGAGCATATTAACCAACTTTTATGTTTCTGTCAATATATTGGCGGATTGTCACACGTATCAGCAACAAAAGCCTGCAGGGTAAAACCATTTCATTGCTCACATTAACAACATTTAACAACATGTTTGTGTTCAATCAACTACCTCTACAATGGCAGAATACTGGTCAATAACTTTTTAGAATGGATGGATTGCACTGCCATCTTTAATTCATGTCAGGGGTCACTAAAATGATGCTTTGCCAACTCTGAGGCATCTAAGATGCAATAAAGTGAGCATTGAAAGTTACAACCTTACAATAACAATAATAATATTTGACATATCCCGGCTGCCGAGTGGGGCAGCAGTCTAAGGCACTGCATCTCAGTGTTAGAGGGGTCACTACGGACACCCTGGTTCAAATCCAGACTGTACCACAGTGGTCTAAGGTACTGCATCTCAATAATAGAGGAGTCACTTCAGACACCCTGGTTCAAATCCAGGCTGTATCACAGCGGTCTAAGGCACTGCATGTCAGTGCTAGAGGAGTCACTACAGACACCCTGGTTCAAATCCAGGATGTATCACAGCGGTCTAAGGCACTGCATGTCAGTGCTAGAGGCGTCACTACAGACACCCTGGTTCAAATCCAGGCTGTATCACAACCGGCTGTGCTTGGGAGTCCCATAGGGCGGTGCACAATTGGCCCAGCATTGTCCAGATTTGGCCGGTGTAGGGCGCCATTGAAAATAAGAATCTGTTCTTAACTGACTTGCCTAGTTAAATAAAGGTTACATTTAATAAAAAATACATTATTTTACAGCAGTCAAAGACTGCATAATTCTGCTTACTTTGGAAAATGTCCTAAACGTTTTATTAGGAGGCCAACCCGTACCACTGACAAATGCCTTTGCTTCATAATAATCGCTCCTACTAATACTGGAAGTTATCTGATTAGTGCAGTCATTATTGTCAGATGTCACAAAGGACAACAAAATACAACTATTAGAATATCCTCTGTTTTACTGGTATGCTTAGTTATTCCTGTCTCTACTGCCGGACTATTGATTAATCCTCTTATTTTCCTTTCCCCCAGTTTATGGGCCTTGTCAATGGATCACAATGGTAAAAGAGAGCATAAAGAGTGTCCCCTCACTCTTTTTACTGGCTTTACAGAGACAAACCTCTTTGTTTGTGTCAAAGAACAGACTTGTCAGTTTGCCTTTGTAACATATTGGAGATGAGAGAGGAAGCCAAGATCTCAAATACCTATAGCCTGTCTGGATCCCCAGACTTCTTCTCCTTGTCTCCTTCTTCTTTTTCTTCTTCTTCTTCTTCTCTTCTTATCCTTATCTTCTTCTCTTCTTCTCCTTCTCTTCTCCTTCTCTTCTTCTCCTTCTCTTCTCATTCTCTTCTTCTTCTCTTCTTCTCCTTCTCTTCTTCTTCTTTTCTTCTTCTCCTCTTCTTCTCCTTCTCTTCTCCTCCTCTCCTCTTCTTCTTCTTCTCCTTGTCTTCTTCTTCTTCTTCTCTTCTTCTCCTCTTCTTCTCCTTCTCCTCTCCTCCTCTTCTTCTTCTCCTTTTCTTCTTCTCTTCTTCTCTTCCTCTTCTTCTCTTCTTCTCCTTCTCTTCTTTTCCTTCTCTTCTTCTTTGAGCCTCAATTTGTTGAGGCATGGACTCTACAAGGTGTCGAAAGCGTTCCATAGGGATTCTGGCCCATGTTGACTCCAATGCTTCTCACTGTTGTGTCAAGTTAGCTGGATGTCCTTTGGGTGGTGGATCATTCCTGATACACATGGGCACCTACTACCATACCCTGTCAAAGGCACTTAAATATTTTGTCTTGCCCATTCACCCTCTGAATGGCACACATACACAATCCATGTCTCAATTGTCTCAAGGGTAAAAAAGTATTATTTAACATGTCTCCTCCCCTTCATCTACACTGATTGGAGTGGATTTAACAAGTGACATTAATAAGGGATCATGTCTTTCACCTGGATTCACCTGGTTGGTCTATGTCATGGAAAGAGCAGGTGTTCCTAATGTTTTATACACTCAGGGTAAGTTTGCCTCATTGATCCTCATTGATCTGCAATTGATCTGCAATGAGTTGAGCTGTGCGGGATTGTTTCTGAGATGGCTGAACACAATGCGATGAGTGGCTGGGACTTCTTGTAGAAATGACAAAAACAATCAGAAGGAGAGATTGATTCTAAGCTCTTGGTGAAAAGACACAAGTAGTTTATCAGCTTTAAAAGGAAAAGAGAGTGTAAGAGTGTCCCCTCACTCTTTTTACTGGCTTTACAGAGCCAAACCTCTTTGTTTGTGTCAAAGAACAGACTTGTCAGTTTGCCTTTGTAACATATTGGAGATGAGAGAGGAAGCCAAGGTCTCAAATACCTATAGCCTGAGCTTGGATAATACTTGGAGTGAGCAATGTTCCTAATGATTTGGTATTTTTGGTATTTTATTAGGATCCCCATTAGCTGTTGTCAAATCCAGAAACATACTTTAAGGCTCATACTGGCTAAAATTAAGGAGAGAGAAAGACTTCTTCTCCTTCTCTTCTTCTCTTCCTCTCTTCTTCTCCTCCTCCTCTTCTTCTTCTTCTTCTTCTTCTCTTCTTCTCCTCCTCTTCTTCCCCTTCTCTTCTTCTTCTTCCTCTCTTCTTCTCCTACTCTTCTTCTCCTTCTCTTCTTCTCCTCCTCTTCTTCCCCTTCTCTTCTTCTCCTCCTCTTCTTCCCCTTCTCTTCTTCTCCTCCTCTTCTTCCCCTTCTCTTCTTCTCCTCCTCTTCTTCCCCTTCTCTTCTTCTTCTTCCTCTCTTCTTCTCCTCCTCTTCTTCTCTTTCTCTTCTTCTCCTCCTCTTCTTCCCCTTCTCTTCTTCTCCTCCTCTTCTTCTTCTTCTTCTTCTTCTTCTCTTCCTCTCTTCTTCTCCTCCTCTTCTTCTTCTTCTTCTTCTTCTCTTCTTCTCCTCCTCTTCTTCTCTTCCTCTCTTCTTCTCCTTCTTCTCTTCTTCTCCTTCTCAATATTCTCATTCTCTTCCTCTTCTTCTCTTCTTCTCCTTCTCTTCTTTTCCTTCTCTTCTTCTTTGAGCCTCAATTCGTTGAGGCATGGACTCTACAAGGTGTCGAAAGCGTTCCATAGGAATTCTGGCCCATGTTGACTCCAATGCTTCTCACTGTTGTGTCAAGTTAGCTGGATGTCCTTTGGGTGATGGATCATTCCTGTCACACATGGGAAACTGTTGAGCGTGAAAAACCCATCACTTCCATATTTTGTCTTGCCCATTCACCATCTGAATGGCACACATACACAATCCATGTCTCAATTGTCTCAAGGGTAAAAAAGTATTATTTAACCTGTCTCCCCCCCTTCATCAACACTGATTGAAGTGAATTTAACAAGTGACATCAATAAGGGGTCATAGCTTTCACCCAGATTCACCTGGTCAGTCTATGTCATGGAAAGAGCAGGTGTTCCTAATGTTTTGTACACTCAGTGTAAGTTTGCCTCATTGATCTGCAATGAATGAGCATGTTTTCTTGTTATTCTTTTGAAGTATCACTTCAGGTAACTTTTTGAGTAGCTCAGATATTTCCAGTAACAGTTTAAAGATGAGTCTTTTAGATCACGTCCAGCAGTAAGCTTGTTGACTTCTCAACCTGAAAGTGGACTCACTATACTGCAACAGCTACAGTGCATTCATTTTCTGTTGTATTTTTAACTGCAACCTTTCCATTGGCACAAGCTGTCAATAGACTACTACTCTCTCTCTCTCTCTGACCAACCACACATCTGATAGCCTTCAGTACAGCGCACTGTCAGACCCTCCAATTACAGAGGCATAGGCCTCAGTTTCAATAACATACCTGAAATTAATAGGAACCAACCTTGAGAGAACATTGATGGCACGTAATAAGCTGGAGGAGGCCCGGAGCTGTTTACCCAGAGCTGTGGTTTGCCCAACATGCTCTGACACACATCAACCTCCATTCAACCACTGAATGCATTGAAGGAAGAAAACCGACCTCCACCTCCCTTCAGTGTCTACTCCCTACTGGGAACCCCCTGACAATATCAACCGTCAATAAGAAGGGCATTACAGGTAGAGGGAAGGTGTGTTGTGAAGGTGGGATGAATATGTGAGACAAGGTTCTGTTCGCTAAGAGTCGGTGGCTCTGAGGTAGTGGAACGCTAGGCAGGCTCATTTGAATAGCTGGTGTTTATAGGGAGATTGTCAGACGTGTAATCACACTAGGCCTGTGGTATGGAGAGATACCGGGTGTAGTGGCCGGTTAGGACACTGTGATTGGTAGGAGGCAGTTAGAGCAAAATGCTAGCCTATAAGGTGGACAGCCTGTATTTTGTAACAGGTGATGCAAAGGAAACGTAACAGCCCACAATATGCCCAAGTCAAGACCTGTCAGTGATAGTTCATGAAAATACACGGTGAATGAGGCAGTAAATCATGTGTTGTTAATAACACTTTTTGGAGTTTTTCCTTTCGTAATGTGCAGGCTATATAGCCTTATTAACTTGTAGTCAGATAACACAAAGAACAACCCTAGTTTTACTGATTGGGAGGAATATAATGAAGTGTAATGTCTCACCTTATCCCACTGTCTCTCTCGATCTAAGGTGATGATGACCATAGCTGGGTTGATCAGGTACCCTTCAGGGTTGAACGAGAAGTCGTTGTGTTCCCATGTTACGTTTAACATGTGCCTGAAAACAAGGGAAATCAATCAAAGAGTTAAATACTCATTACAACATTATACTAATACTCGTTAATGTCCATTAATCCAATCTTCCAATGGTTTCATCCTATTTCTAAAGCACTACCTGCTGCTTGTTGTGTACATAGTTATCGACATGTTGTGAACTCCCTGTCATCACGCACTGTGAGGCTGCTCTCTCACCTCTCCTCCCTCTCTCTCTCAGTCCAGCAGAGGTGATGAAAGCATGCTGGGTAATGAACGAGCCCTCTGTCTAGTCCATGTGAAAGGCTTGTTTAATCTGGTAATCTGTGATAATCTTATTAACAGGCGGAGTGATTTATAATCAAAAGCTCATTAAAAAGAGACCTAATTAAATGAGGTGTTGGGTCTATTGACCGCCGAGGAGAGAGCGAGGTACTGCACCGTTTGAATAGGGAGGTCTGTGAGAAAGAACAACATTGTGCCAGGGAGGGAAATAAAAGAGTGGAGAGCAGACGAAGAGTGCTATACCAGGCTTTGTTCTGCCTGCCGGACCCTCATATTAACAACTTTGGTCATTGCTATTCCACTCAGGATTTTTTTGTTTTTAAAGTGGAAAATCGTAGGGGTTGGAAACAGCAGCATGACTCAAATCAAAGGCTGAAATACAGCTGCCCAGGCGGTTCTCCTTTTTCATGAAGGATTTCGATTTACAAAAAGAGAAGTTATCTTTCCCTCAGGCTAACCACTTTCAGAAAAGAGAAAATTACTTCTGAGGAGAAAGTGATGTTTTAATACCACTGAACTGTGTCAGATTTCATATTACGATCCTGGTCCACAAAAATGTATAAAGAATACCCCTCTGTACCCTGCCTGGAAACTCTCCAATCCTCCCAGTCCAGTCTCAATGACCTTGGCTAGTGCCAAATGCTGACGCTGAATCTGTTTTTCCTACAGAAGCCGAGCCTCCCTTTGGCTGATTAAAAATGTTCTGGAACCAAATAGGATTTGCTTCATGTTCCTTGGCACAGATGGCGCCAGATTGCTCTTTTGGGCTGGGCTGGGCTGGGCAGGTATGACAGGCCACATCATCTCTCTGTGATGCCAGTACTTCCAACAGTGAGGTGATGGGACAGAGGTAGGATGGATGAGTTGGCAGGCAGGGGTTAAGGGAGTGACAGGGAGAGTACCATGTTGCTCCCCACCACAACATTAAGCAGATGGAAAGCCACAGCTAAATGACTGTTGAGCAACTGTTGACTGATGTTGCCAACTCTCTCTCTCTGTTTCAAGTCAGTCCTTCTCAATCTGCTACAGTTACAGTTGATGTCGGAAGTTTACATACACTTAGGTTGGAGTCATTAAAACTTGTTTTTCAACCACTCCACAAATTTCTTGTTAACAAACTATACTTTTGGCAAGTCGGTTAGGACATTTACTTTGTGCATGACACAAGTTATTTTTCCAACAATTGTTTACAGACAGATTATTTCACTTATAATTCACTGTATCACAATTCCAGTGGGTTTAAACAGCTTGGAAAATTCTAGAAAATTATGTCATGGCTTTAGAAGCTTCTGATAGGCTAATTAACATAATTTTAGTCAATTGGAGGTGTACCTGTGGATATATTTCAAGGCCTACCTTCAAACTCAGTGCCTATTTGCTTGACATCATGGGAAAATCAAAAGAAATCAGCCAAGACCTCAGAAAATAAATTGTAGACCTCCACAAGTCTGGTTCATCCTTGGGAGCAATTTCCAAACGCCTGAAGGTACCACGTTCATCTGTACAAACAATAGTACGCAAGTATAAACACCATGGGACTATGCAGCTGTCATACCGCTCAGGAAGGAGACGCGTTCTGTCTCCTAGAGATGAACGTACTTTGGTGCGAAAAGTGCAAATCAATCCCAGAACAACAGCAAAGGACGTTGTGAAGATGCTGGAGGAAACAAAAAATATCTATATCCACAGTAAAACGAGTCCTATATCGACATAACCTGAAAGGCCGCTCAGCATGGAAGAAGCCGCTGCTTCAAAACCACCATTAAAAAGTCAGACAACGGTTTGCAACTGCACTTGGGGACAAAGATCGTACTTTTTGTAGAAATGTCCTCTGGTCTGATGAAACAAAAATAGGACTGTTTGGCCATGATGACCATCATTATGTTTGGAGGAAAAAGGGGGAGGCTTGCAAGCCGAAGAACGCCATCCCAACCGTGAAGCACAGGGGTGGCAGCATAATGTTGTGGGGGTGCTTTGCTGCAGGAGGGACTGGTGCACTTCACAAAATAGATGGCATCATGAGGATGGAAAATTTTGTGGATATATAGAAGCAACATCTCAAGACATCAGTCAGGAAGTTAAAGCTTGGTCGCAAATGGGTCTTCCAAATGGACAATGACCCCAAACACACTCCCAAAGTTGTGGCAAAATGGCTTAAGTACAACAAAGTCAAGGTATTGGAGTGGCCATCACAAAGCCCTGACCTCAATCCTATTGAAAATTTGTGGGCAGAACTGAAAAAGTGTGTGTGAGCCTACAAACCTGACTCAGTTATACCAGCTCTGTCAGGAGGAATGGGCCAAAATTCACCCAACTTATTGTGGGAAGCTTGTGGAAGTCTACCCAAAATGTTTGACCCAAGTTAAACAATTTAAAGGCAATGCTACCAAATACTTATTGAGTGTATGTAAACTTCTGACCCACTGGGAATGTGATGAAAGAAATAAAATATGAAATAAATCATTCTCTCTACTATTATTCTGACATTTCACATTCTTAAAATAAAGTGGTGATCCTAACTGACCTAAGACAGAGCATTTTTACTAGGATTAAATGTCAGGAATTGTGAAAAACTGAGTTTAAATGTATTTGGCTAAGTTGTATGTAAACTTCCGACTTCAACTGTATCACTTAATCGCTCCATTTTGATTGGCTTCTCTTATTGCAATGAACAATCTCCAACCTACTATATGTCAGTATGCCACCCTTCCATCCCCCCACCTCCACTCACCTGAACAGTGTATCATTAGAAGATTCCTTAACAGGGCTGTGGCAGTCGTTGTGGCCCTCGGGGATGAAGCCCCTCTGTTTGCGGAAGCTCTGCACCCCTTTGACCACGATGGCCACCCCATCCCGCACCCTCTTCCTCAGGCTCATTCGCCAGCGGTCGGTGATGATGCTGATGAGGCCCACAGGGAAGCTGTTTGGTGGGGGCATGTCTGGGTTCCCCACGGCAAGGCTGGGGAGGATCCAGATGTAGCCAGGCCCCAGCAGGCCGGCATCTCCGGCCATACTGAACAGGTACTGGGCCTCCTCGTGGGAGCAGTATACCAGCAGTACCTGGGCGTCAATCTGCTGCAGCAGGCGCCGTGCCCGGATGTCGTTCATGCCGTCGGCAGACATGTCGAAGGTCAGCACGTCCTGCAGTTCCCACATGAAGTAGCTGGTGTCAGTGAAGGTCTTGACATAGTCCACGTAGACCTCGTAGCCCGGGTACAGGCTGGTGATGACCACGAAGCTGTCCCAGTTGTACTCCTCCATCACCTTGAACATGCCGTTCATCTGCTGCTCGATGGAGGAGCCCAGCTGGAGGAACGTGGAGCCGTCACCCTGCAGAGAGACACAGACAACACAGTGAGAACAGATAACAGCCCTTTATGGATAGTTCATTTAAGCTCAATCAATTTGCTCAATTTATCGAACAAGCACAATTAAAAC